>NC_088396.1:42050410-42095888 GCF_034236695.1 Oncorhynchus nerka
GAACAACCTAAAAGAAAAGCATGTACTGTATGAGTGATAGGCTGTTTCATCAATAGGAAAGAGAAGAACCAGGCATTACAAGGAGAATGAGTCAACATGTTTTTGTAATTACACAAACTCACTCGCTCGCTCGCACACACACACACACACACACACACACACACACACACACACACACACACACACACACACACACACACACACACACACACACACACACACACACACACACACACACACACACACACACACACACACGCACACACACACGCACGCACGCACACAGAAATCAGAACCATGGATAGCCACATCATATTTAGCTTGCGTTGACTGGACTAAATTGTTTTTGGTATCTTTTAGTTGTCACTGTATTAGACTAAGCAGAGGTGATTTGATGATGTTGAAAGTTGAAGTTGAAATTATGTTGTAATCAATAGTGGAGGCAGCTCCTGTTTTCATTGCGACTTGCGGCAAATCTCTGTGGTACTAAATCAATAGTTGTTTAGTAGTCTGAAAATGTCTGAAACATGAACTTGTTTGACCAGGCTGTAGGTCGTGTAACTGTCTGTTACTGCACATGCAATATGTTTTGTGGACTTCACTGGACAGAGGTTTCTCTCCGGTTTTGTGATAAAACAAAGGTGTGGCTGAATTGACACTGCCACTGTGTCTTCTTATTGTCTCGGCCTTTAGGTCTATATATCACAGTCGCAAGACATATGAATTAGCAGGTTATAGCGCAAACAACGCAATTATCACAACACACAATAAGGCTTTTCGGGGGGGGGGGGGGGGGCTCCGCTTCCTCAGTGGTTTTACACACGCACAGCTACTGGAAACAGGCCGTCTCTGTCACCATCGGAGCCTTCAACTATGTAACACTGGAGATGTGATTGCTGGGACTTACTGTATCAGACAGAGTGACAGTATTACAGTAGATATTGCTTGTTCAGGCAGCAGATTTATGAGACTTGTGCTTGTACAGTCTGGAACTCCTCAAGTGGAATGAGTCACCTAAGTTCCCCTCGCTGATTGTGTAATCACATGAAAGGTTGACATTTCCCTGTAGACCTACACATACGCACACAAAGCAGCCTAGAAGTTGTGTTCTATAGAAACCTATGAAGAGAGGATACTATGACCTGCAGGGCGGAATGCTGGGGAAATTAGTAGAGTGGGTTAGAGGCCAGGTCTGAGTGTAGAGCAGTGTTTCTTAAACTCGGTCTTCGGGACCCCAGTGGGTGCACCTTTTGTTTTTTTGCCCTAGCACCACACAGCTGATTCAAATAATCAACTAATCATCAATGTTTTTATCATTTGAATCAGCTGTGTAGTGTCTTGGGGTTCCAAGGACCTAGTGGATCAAAGAGGAGGTTCAGGTTACAGGTTGTAATTACAAAGATGCACGACTGGAGTGGAGCGAGGCCAGGCTCTGGATCTGTTGCTGTTACTCTGGGTGTCTCTGAGATCTCTGTCTGAGGCCCTCTTCTCTGTTTCATGGTAAGGTTTGAGGGATCACCTTTGCATGGTGGGAGCCATGTAGAGGTCTTGGGTAACCAGAGAACCAGAGCTGTCTTCCTAGGTTGGTGTTACAGTTTTTTATAGTCACTTTGGTACTAATTTTGGGAACCTTTCAAAACTCTTGACACAAAACTCACAACCAATGATCAAAATGCTAATTTTTCAAAACTCTAACATTTTTTCCAATTGCTTGGATACAATACACATAAAGCTAAGATCATTTGTTCATTGAACTAAAATCACCTGTCCAAAATGATACAACTTAACATGAAATTATTACAATTTCAAAATGCAATTCACACATTACATCTGAGATGACTGTCTATTCATTTCATTACAATGATCTAACTATCAATTGATACAACTGCTCAAAATGATACGTACCTGTTGCATTACTCTTAATGCAGTTTTATGGAAACTGACAAACAATATTCCATGTTTAGATCATGAAAGTTTCAGGATAACGACATCCATTGACACCAATTACCGTGGAACATGAACCAATTGGACGACATTATCTATGGATGTAATGTTTCATCATCATTCTTTATCAGACACTGTTTCTATGGTCCCATGTACCACTTTTCCAGACCATGTTTTAGATTTGACATTACTGTACACTTACCGGCCACTTTATTAGGTTCACCTATTACTGGGTAGGACCCCCTTTTGCCTCCACAACAGCCTGAATTATTCACGGTGTTGTACGTTAAGAGATGCCCTTCTGCACACCACTGTTTTAAACAGCTGTTATTTGAGCATTTGTGGCCTTTCTGTTAGCTTGAATGAGTCTGGACATTCTCCTCTGAGCTCTCTCATTTTTTAATCACAGAACTGCTGCTCACTGAATGTGTTTTGTTTATCGTACCATTCTCTGTGAACTCTGGAGACTGTAGTGTGTAAACATCCCAGGAAGGCAGCTGTTTCTGAGATGCTGGAATCACCATCTGTGGCATCAACAATCATACCACGGTCAAAGTTGCTTAGATTACTCATCTTGCCCGTTGTAATGTTAGGTTAAAAACTGTAAACTCGCACTCCCTTACGTGTGTTGGGTGAGATTACACCAGCTATTACACTGCCTCACATAATGTAGCCTACTAACGTGGGCAGGAACAGATCTCAGAGCACTGGGATAACAATGGACTCAACTAAGTGCATGAATCCACATTGTATGAACATTTGAGAATGATAGATGAGGTGAATAGATGAAATAATACACAATTTAAGGGACTGCTGATCGCGGTCACAGAAAATCACAGAGGAAAGAGATGTGAAAACCTGCTCTCTGCTTTCTGTTTATTTGTACTGATTCTGTGTGAGAGAACTGCATGATGGGTAAACAATAACAACAGCTCATGGAGCGCCGGATTGGACATGGTAGCAGTCCCTCACACAGAATCAGTTCTAAATGGAGGGATTTGGACTCCTATTGTTCTCCACCTATGGTCATCCTTCCTTCCTGTTCTCCAGCTGGTGGTCATCCTTCCTTCCTGTTCTCCAGCTGGTGGTCATCCTTCCTTCCTGTTCTCCACCTGGTGTCTGGTCTGGTGGTCATCCTTCCTTCCTGTTCTCCAGCTGGTGGTCATCCTTCCTTCCTGTTCTCCACCTGGTGTCTGGTCTGGTGGTCATCCTTCCTTCCTGTTCTCCAGCTGGTGGTCATCCTTCCTTCCTGTTCTCCACCTGGTGTCTGGTCTGGTGGTCATCCTTCCTTCCTGTTCTCCACCTGGTGTCTGGTCTGGTGGTCATCCCTCCTTCCTGTTCTCCACCTGTTGGTCATCCTTCCTTCCTGTTCTCCACCTGTTGGTCATCCTTCCTTCCTGTTCTCCACCTGGTGTCTGGTCTGGTGGTCATCCTTCCTTCCTGTTCTCCACCTGGTGTCTGGTCTGGTGGTCATCCTTCCTTCCTGTTCTCCACCTGGTGTCTGGTCTGGTGGTCATCCTTCCTCCCTGTTCTCCACCTGGTGTCTGGTCTGGTGGTCATCCTTCCTCCCTGTTCTCTACCTGGTGGTCATCCCTCCTTCCTGTTCTCCACCTTGTGTCTGGTCTGGAGGTCATCCTTCCTTCTTGTTCTCCACCTGGTGTCTGGTCTGGTGGTCATCCTTCCTTCCTGTTCTCCACCTGGTGTCTGGTCTGGTGGTCATCCTTCCTCCCTGTTCTCTACCTGGTGGTCATCCCTCCTTCCTGTTCTCCACCTGGTGTCTGGTCTGGAGGTTATCCTTCCTTCTTGTTCTCCACCTGGTGTCTGGTCTGGTGGTCATCCTTCCTTCCTGTTCTCCACCTGGTGTCTGGTCTGGTGGTCATCCTTCCTTCCTGTTCTCCACCTGTTGGTCATCCTTCCTTCCTGTTCTCCACCTGGTGTCTGGTCTGGAGGTCATCCTTCCTTCTTGTTCTCCACCTGGTGTCTGGTCTGGTGGTCATCCTTCCTTCTTGTTCTCCACCTGGTGTCTGGTCTGGTGGTCATCCTTCCTTCTTGTTCTCCACCTGGTGTGTGGTCTGGTGGTCATCCTTCCTCCCTGTTCTCCACCTCGTGGTCATCCTTCCTTCCTGTTCTCCACCTAGTGGTCATCCTTCCTTCCTGTTCTCCACCTGGTGTCTGGTCTGGTGGTCATCCTTCCTTCCTGTTCTCCACCTGGTGTCTCGTCTGGAGGTCATCCTTCCTTCTTGTTCTCCACCTGGTGTCTTGTCTGGTGGTCATCCTTCCTTCCTGTTCTCCACCTGGTGTCTGGTCTGGTGGTCGTCCTTCCTTCCTGTTCTCCACCTGGTGTCTGGTCTGGAGGTCATCCTTCCTTCTTGTTCTCCACCTGGTGTCTGGTCTGGTGGTCATCCTTCCTTCCTGTTCTCCACCTGGTGTCTGGTCTGGAGGTCATTCTTCCTTCTTGTTCTCCACCTGGTGTCTGGTCTGGTGGTCATCCTTCCTCCCTGTTCTCCACCTGGTGGTCATCCTTCCTTCTAGTTCTCCACCTGGTGGTCATCCTTCCTTCCTGTTCTCCACCTGGTGTCTGGTCTGGAGGTCATCCTTCCTTCTTGTTCTCCACCTGGTGTGTGGTCTAGAGGTCATCCTGCATTCCTCTCACCCATAAATCCTTGTGACATCTCGATCCTGTCGATCTCTGCTCGAGGTGGCAGCTCAAGCAGCCCCGGCTGCCAAATACTGCACAAAACCCCTCCTTTTATTCCCTGTATTCTGAGGGGGACTTGTCAAGCATCTACAGTCTTAGATATTCTGACACTCATCTTGCCATCTTTCATATTTGCTCAAAAGAAGCTGGACCTCAAACACCGGTCTCCGTGGACAAGAGCTTGGAGAAGCAGATCATTTCAGATCAAGTTTGACAACATTTTATGGGATTTCAGAGCAGGTTTTTGCGTCCTTTAGTTTTGGAGCCCCTTGTGTACTGGTATTTTATCAGTCTGGTGGTGTATATGCCATGTATGATTATCAAAGTGCTGTCTTCTCTAAGCTATCAATCACAACACTCCATTCTGCCTTCCCCCACACACACTGTTTTCATTTGTTACATATGCGTCTCTTCTCCCCACACTACCTGCTGTGGCTCAATGTAAGCAGGGCCATTGCAGGTGATACACATTATTCCAGACTGCAGCATTAGTCTCTATCACTGCTATTTCACTCTTATTACATTGGATTACTGTCATTTTCAGTCTCAGCCAGCCAGCCTCATACAAAGTGAAAACGAGCAGAAGGAGCTGAAAGCAGCGAGCCGGGCAGCCTGTCGCTGTCTTTTTAAACGGCAGACTACAGGCATGCAAATACATGGGATTGTGTGTAAGAGAGAGACTCAGCCCTCTCTGTCTGTCTGTCTGTCTGTGTGTGTGTGTGTGTGTGTGTGTGTGTGTGTGTGTGTGTGTGTGTGTGTGTGTGTGTGTGTGTGTGTGTGTGTGTGTACTGTGCATTGGAATGTTAGGTATGGAGAATGATAAATGATAAAGATCCTGTAGTATTATAGAAAAAGCAAATTAATGTTTGAGTGTCAAATACCAAATGTTCAGTGAATGTGAGTTTATTTCGATGGTTTTTACATGATTGACTTTCCTACTAACCTTCCAAAAGTTCATGGTGCCAAAATCTTGCCAATCCATCCATTATTCTATTATGACTGAGTGTGAGACATGTTTTCCATGATGTACGTTTCGTGCACATACAGTGCCAGTAAGAAGTTTGGAGACACCTACTCATTCAAGGATTTTTCTTTATTTTCTACTATTTTCTACATTGTAGAATAATAGTGAAGACATCACAACTATGAAATAACACAATCATGTAGTAAACAAAAAAGTGTTAAACAAACCAAAATATATTTGAGATTTGAGATTCTTTCGAAGGAGCCATCCTTTGCTTTGATGATAGCGTTGCACAGTCTTGGCATTCTCTCAACCAGCTTCATGAGGTAGTCACCTGGAATGCATTTTAATTAACAGGTGTGCCTTGTTAAAAGTACATTTGTGGAATTTCTTTCCTTCTTAATGCATTTGAGCCAATCAGTTGTGTTGTGACAAGGTAAGGGTGGTATACAGAAGATAGCCCTATCTGGTAAACGACCAAGTCCATATTATGGCAAGAACAGCTCAAATAAGCAAAGAGAAATGACAGTCCATCATTACTTTAAGACATGAGGGTCAGTCAATCTGGAACATTTCAAGAACTTTAAGTGGTCACAAAAACCATCAAGTGCTATGATTAAACTGGCTCTCCTGGGGACAGCCACAGGAATGGAATACCCAGAGTTACCTTTGCTGCAGAAGATAACTTCATTAGAGTTACCAGCCTCAGAAATTGCAGCCCAAATAAATGCTTCACAGAGTTCATATAACAGACACATCTCAACATCAACTGTTCAGAGGAGACTGTGTGATGCAGCCCTTCATGGTTGAATTGCGGCATATAAACCACTACTAAAGGACACCAATAATAAGAAGAGACTTGCTTGAATTCAAGGCACACTTAAATAGCATGGCTACCACAGCATTCTGCAGCGATGCGAAATCCCATCTGGTTTGTGGTTGGTGGGACAATCATTTGTTTTTCAACAGGGCAATGACCCAACACACTTCCAGGCTGTGTAAGGGCTATTTGACCAAGAAGGAGAGTGATTGAGTGCTGCATCAGATGACCTGGCCTCCACAATCCCCCGACCTCAACCCAATTGAGATGGTTTGGGATGAGTTGGACCGCACAGTGAAGGAAAAGCAGCCAACAAGTGCTCAGAATATATGTGAACTCCTTCAGACTGTTGGAAACGCATTCCAGGTGAAGCTGGTTGAGAGAATGCCAAGAGTGTGCAAAGCTGTCATCAAGGCAAAGAGTGGCTACTTTGAAGAATCTAAAATATAACATATATTTAGATTTGTTTCAAACTTTTTTTGGTCACTACATGACTCCATATGTGTTATTCCATAGTTTTGATGTCTTCACTATTATTCTTTAATGTAAAAATAAAGAAAAACCCTTGAAAAAAAAACTTTATTTAACCAAGTAGGCAAGTTGAGAACAAGTTCTCCTTTATAACTGCGACCTGGCCAAGATAAAGCAAAGCAGTTCGACACATACAACAACACAGAGTTACACACGGAATAAACACACACAGTCAATAAAAAAAAATATATATACATTGTGTGCAAATGAGGTAGGATAAGAGAGGTAAAGGCAATAAATAGGCCATGGTGGCTAAGTAATTACAATATAGCAATTAAACACTGTAACGGTAGATGTGCAGAAGATGAATGTGCAATGAGTAGGTCTGTCCAAACCTTTGACTAGTACTGTACATTCAGATCAAAGTACACCATCACAAATAGTGTTCCACCATTCATTGAGTACGGAGAAAAATAACAAAGGTGTCTAAGGCAGTAATTGAAGTATCTATATATAGAGTTACCTACCATTCAATGTATATCAAGTGCCATGGAAGGCACAATCTTACAATGGCGCAGTCCCGAAATTAGAGTTTACCATCTATGCCAAAAGCCTGGGCCTCTGACGGAGACTGTAGAACTGTCGTCAACGCATGCTGCAGTATTCTCCCTTGTCTCTAGGAGCTCTAAAATGCACTACACTTTGTGGGACAAAACCCACAAAGAAGAGACAACGGGCAAACGCATATGTGGTCTCAATGTCAGTGACGGCAGGGCGAGTTCAAACTGCAGTCGGATGGTTCTCCTCACAGGTCAGTGAATCAGCCCATGCTCGGTTAATAGCACTTGGTTGATCTTTGGGAACAGGAGAGCTGAATGGATGTGAGACAAAAGTGAGAGACAAGAATGAATATATGAAATAAACACAGAAAATGAATGTACAGTTTGAGAGTTAGAAAATGAACCTCCTGACAGTCTGATTGCTCTGCTGTCATCCTGACAGGGGTCATGTATTATTTGCCCTTCCTCCATGGCTGTTTTATCTGTACACTACTTGTCCTATAGATTTTTATCATCTTAAATTGTTAAATGGAATAAACTGATATGTTAAAACGCTCGTCCTAGAATGACATGCTAGCTAGTGATACATCTGTCTGTACCTGCTAGCAACAGATCTACTTGTTGTAACTAGCTAGCTAACTAGCAAGACACACTATATATCCACAAGTATGTGGACACCCCTCAAATGAGTGGATTCGGCTATTTCAGCCACACCCGTTGCTGATCGGTGTATCAAATCGAGCACACAGCCATGCCAGCTCAGTGACTTTCAACGTGGCACCGTCATAGGATACCACCTTTCCAACAAGTCAGTTTGTCAAATTTCTACCCTGCTTGTGAGGTGGAAACGTCTAGGAGCAACAATGGCTCAGCCGCGAAGTGGTAGGCCAGACAAGCGCACCGAACTGGACTGCCGAGTGCTGAAATGCTTAGCGGGTAAAAGTCGCCTGTCCTCGATTGCAGCACGTTGCTTCCAGAGGCAGTTCCAATCTGCTTCTGGAAGCAACATCAGCACAAGAACTGTTCGTTGGGAGCTTCATGAAATGGGTTTCCATGGCTGAGCAGCCAAAGATGTGCATGTGCAATGCCATGCATCGGCAGGACTGGTGTATAGCTCACTACCATTGGACTCTGAAGCAGTGGAAATGCGTTCTCCGGAGTCATGAATCACACTTTACCATCTGGCAGTCCAATGGTGAATCTGGATTTGGTGGATTCCAGGAGAACGCTACCTACCACAATGCCTAGTGCCAACTGTAGAGTTTGGTGGAGGAAGAATAATGGCCTGGGGCTGTGGGGTGTTGTGGGGTGGGCGTTGCTAGCTGGATATTTTTTCTCTCTCTCTGTTTTTCATGGTTCGTGTTAGGCCCCTCTTAATGCTACAGCATACAATGACATTCTGGACAATTTTGAGCTTCCAACTGTGTTAGCAGCAAAGGGGGGACCAACACCATTCAATGACCATGATTTTTGAATAAGATGTTGGACGAGCAGGTGTCGACATACTTTTGGTCAGGTTGTGTAGTGACATCACTAAGGCTGCTGTGTTCTAAGATGGGAGTAGGACAGTTGTGGTCATAACATTTTGAAGCCAGTGATTGTCAAGCAAATAACTGCCAGTCTTAAGGTAATTGTCCATTCATTAACGTACACACGTTTAGCATTTATTGGTTTCCACTCATAGCCTGCAAGCTCCTGATGCAGACCTTTGGAACATCAACATTTTAAAAAGTCTAATAAAAGCCATGTAATTACATTTACATTACATTTAAGTCATTTAGCAGACGCTCTTATCCAGAGCGACTTACAAATTGGTGCGTTCACCTTAAGACATCCAGTGGAACAGCCACTTTACAATAGTGCATCTAAATCTTTTAAGGGGGGTGAGAAGGATTACTTTATCCTATCCTAGGTATTCCTGAAAGAGGTGGGGTTTCAGGTGTGGTGATGAGAGGTGGTGAGGTGGTGATTGAAGAGGTGGTGATTGACTCCGCTGTCCTGGCATCGTGAGGGAGTTTGTTCCACCATTGGGGGGCCAGAGCAGCGAACAGTTTTGACTGGGCTGCGCGGGAACTGTACTTCCTCAGTGGTAGGGAGGCGAGCAGGCCAGAGGTGGATGAACGCAGTGCCCTTGTTTGGGTGTAGGGCCTGATCAGAGCCTGGAGGTACTGAGGTGCCGTTCCCCTCACAGCTCCGTAGGCAAGCACCATGGTCTTGTAGCGGATGCGAGCTTCAACTGGAAGCCAGTGGAGAGAGCGGAGGAGCGGGGTGACGTGAGAGAACTTGGGAAGGTTGAACACCAGACGGGCTGCGGCGTTCTGGATGAGTTGTAGGGGTTTAATGGCACAGGCAGGGAGCCCAGCCAACAGCGAGTTGCAGTAATCCAGATGGGTGATGACAAGTGCCTGGATTAGGACCTGCGCTGCTTCCTGTGTGAGGCAGGGTCGTACTCTGCGGATGTTGTAGAGCATGAACCTACAAGAACGGGTCACCGCCTTGATGTTAGTTGAGAACGACAGGGTGTTGTCCAGGATCACGCCAAGGTTCTTAGCGCTCTGGGAGGAGGACACAATGGAGTTGTCAACCGTGATGGCGAGATCATGGAATGGGCAGTCCTTCCCCGGGAGGAAGAGCAGCTCCGTCTTGCCGAGGTTCAGCTTGAGGTGGTGATCCGTCATCCACACTGATATGTCTGCCAGACATGCAGAGATGCGTTTCGCCACTTCTTTAAAAGCCTGTCATGTAATAAAGCCTACACCATCACAATACATCCATATTTTGTTTTAGACAGGTCTAAAGAAACCTGATCTGAAGAAAATATACTCTACCTCAGAAGAACAGAATAGCATCCTCTTGAGTTGTCCTTATGTTAGGTCCTGATCTGGCTATGCCATATGGCTGTGGGATACACTGGTTAATTTAGCAGACAAGATTTGCTTAGTTCCGTGGCATTATTTTACAGTATGAAGAACACAAAATGAACAAAGTTGAATAAAATAGAAAGGATCTTTTCCCCAGATAATTTCAGAGGGAGGGCGTACATGCAACTATTCTGTGTTGAGCAGTTCACAAAGATACAGGTCCTCCTATCTGCTTTAATTAGTTATTTATTTAACTTTAGTTGTGATACAAACATTGGGCTATATGTTTAGATGTTTAATACATACTAAGGCTGCATGATGCGACTCTAATGAGGATTTGAATACAGTTGCATGAAAGACATGAGCTCAGGAGACACTTCATCAGTCTCTCATTCACAATTTGACAAGCACTTGATAATGTTCTCACCAGGCCTCTAATTTCCCAGCAGCTGTAATGCCCCCTAAAAACATCCAGGCCTCTAATTTCCCAGCAGCTGTAAATGCCCCCTAAAAACATCCAGGCCTCTAATTTCCCAGCAGCTGTAATGCCCCCTAAAAACATCCAGGCCTCTAATTTCCCAGCAGCTGTAATGCCCCCTAAAAACATCCAGGCCTCTAATTTCCCAGCAGCTGTAATGCCCCCTAAAAACATCCAGGCCTCTAATTTCCCAGCAGCTGTGGGCTGAGTATAATCATTGTAATTCCCTTCTCTCGGCAGCCATGCTCCAAAGCACCTCTCACTCACATGGCTCTCAGATATCTAAATTCTTATTAGTCAATGCCCATCACATAATTGGATCCTTCTCACAGGAAGTAGGCTACAAGTGAAGACACATCACTCATCCCTCTTATTGAGGTGCATATTGAAGATAGAAGAACTGTCCACATTTACTTATTGTCAACACTAGGCTATACAGGGCATTCAGAAACTATTCAGGCCCCTTGACTTTTTCCACATTTTGTTACGGCACAGCCTTATTCTGCATTGGATTATATAAAAACATTTCCTGATCGTTCTACACACAATACCCCATAATGACAAAGCGAAAATGTATACATAATTAAAAACAGAAATATCTTATTACCTAAGAAATCTGACCTTTTGCTATGAATCTCGAAATTGAGCTCAGGTGCATCCTGTTTTCATTGATCATCCTTGAGATGTTCCCACAGCTTGATTGGAGTCCACCTGTGGTAATTTCAATTGATTGTACATCATTTTAAAGGCACATACCTGTCTATATAAGGCCCTCCTGGAGAGACCTGGAAATAGCTGTACAGGGACACTCCCCATCCAAGCTGTCAGAGCTTGAGAGGATCTGCAGAGAAGAATGGGAGAAACTCTCCAAATACAGGTGTGCCAAGCTTGTTGACAAGACTCAAGGCTGTAATCATTGCCAAAGGTGCTTCCACAAAGTACTGAGTAAAGGGTCTGAATACTTATGTAAATGTGATGTTTCAGGTATTTTTTATTATACATTTGCAAACATTTCTAAGAACCTGTTTTTGCTTTTGTCATTATGGGGTATTGTGTGTAGATTGAAGAGGGGTAAAAAATGATTTAATCAATTTTATCTTTCTGAATGCACTGTATATACAGCGTCCCAGTACCCAGTTGATATGCAGGGGTATGAGGTAATTGAGGTTTACATGTACTGTACATGCTGTATATGTAGGGATAAAGTGACTAGGCAACAGGATATGTGAATTCAATGTGAAATCATCAGAACATGTCACCATGTCATTGTGTTTAGGTTTGTCACGTTCTGTCCATCGTTCGTCTGTGTTTTCCTTGTTTTAGTGTTGGTCAGGACTGAGCTGGGTGGGCATTCTATGTTGTGTGTCTGGTTTGTCTATTTCTATGTTTGGCCTGATATGGTTCTCAATCAGAGGCAGGTGTTAGTCATTGTCTCTGATTGGGAACCATATTTAGGTAGCCTGTTTTGTGGGTGATTGTTCCTGTCTCTGTGTTTGCACCAGATAGGACTGTTTAGGTTTTCACTTTTCTTGTTTTGTTTAGTCTGTTCATGTATAGTCGTCTTTATTAAAAACATGAATAACCACCACGCTGCATTTTGGTCCGCCTCTCTTTCACCAGAAGAAAACCGTTACAGGGTTCAAATGTGATCCAAAAAAAATTTCCACATTGATTCAACTTCATCATATCGATTTTGGGGTTTAAATGATGTGAAAACGATGTTGATTCAAGCAGTTTTTGCCCTGTGGGGAGGGTCCCCTGTGCCAATCTGATGTGGCTCCCTTTGCTCTTCTTCTCTGTGATCCACCAGGCGGTCACTGGAGCCCCTGGTGACAGACAGGCCTGTGTTCCACACGACCCACTCTGGAGCTGGCTGAATTAAAGAGTCCCCTCGGCAGACAAGATCTCTCTTTTTCTCCCTCTATCCTTGCTCGCACTGTCTGTCTCTTCATCCCTCTCTCTCTCTCTCTCTCTCTCTCTTTCTCTCTTTCTCTTTCTCTCTCCCAATCTCAGCTACTCTTATCTCTCTCTCATTCCCACCTCTTCCCTTTCTCTCTCTCTCTCACTGTGTCACTTCATCTCTCTCTCACTGTGTCACTCTTCATCCCTCTCTCTCTCTCCCCCTTCTCATCCTCTCCCTATCCACTTCATGATCAAGTCTTCTTGCTGAGCCTGTGGAATGGGCTTACTCCTCTCTTCATTAAGTTTAGCACAGAGAGATTTATCCACCACCCAGTGACTAGCTACTGTGTTTTTCCTCAAACGACTAAGAGATATAGATAGTTCCCCTCCTCTTTAACCAGTATCTATGTCTCGTCTGGGTACAGTCAGGGTTAAAAATGAAGTTGTTCTGAGGTAGATTTGTATCATGAGGATGCGTGGATAGAGCCATATACATTGATTGACTGGTGTACTTGATACTGTTGGAAAGGAGACTGTCTGTTTGTCAGCGTGTGGAACAGGTTGGAATGTGCCATGTAGCTGGATGGATGACACGCTAAGTGTTTCACCAGGCATCTGTGCTGAGACATTCACACCAGGGGTGGTTAGGGAAAGAGCAGAAAGGCCACACACATTCATACCTAGTATGTACAAGCTACTGTACTACGGCCTGCATCAAGGACTACTATGCATGTCCACAAGTAGCCAATCACACAGTGAGCCGCTAGCTGGATATTTGCCTGTTCAACATCAATCAATCAAATGTATCTATAAAGCCCTTCTTACATCAGCTGATATCTCAAACTGCTGTACAGAAACCCAGCCTAAAACCCCAAACAGCAAGCAATGCTGGTGTAGAAGCACGGTGGCTAGGAAAAACTCCCTAGAAAGGCCAAAACCTAGGAAGGAACCTAGAGAGGAACCAGGCTATGAGGGGTGGCCAGTCCACTTCTGGCTGTGCAGGGTGGAGATTATAACAGAACATGGCCAAGATGTTCAAATGACACAGTAACATGACACAGTAACATGTCCTAGTGGCCTGCTCTCTGTCCCTGTGAGTAGGGATTACTATGAAAGTCCAATGGCCTTTATGGTAATATATTTGTCATGTTCTTATCTGGAATGCTATTTGATGGGCTAACATGTCCTCCTCCCTCTACCCTCTACCCGCCATCCCTCCATTCCTCCAACCCTCCACCCTCCATCCCTCCATTCCTCTACCCTCCATCCCTCCATCCCTACATCCCTCCACCCTCCATCCCTCCATCCCTCCATTCCTCCATCCCTCCATTCCTCTACCCTCCATCCCTCCATTCCTCCATCCCTCTACGCTCCATCCCTCAATTCCTCCATCCCTCCATTCCTCTACCCTCTACCTTCCATCCCTCCATTCCTCTATCCCTCTACCCTCTACCCTCCATCTACACCATCCCTTGTTCCTACAGCTGCTATAAACGAGATAAATTCCACTTCGTTCATTCCTTTGTCTGTTTGAGGGCAAGTGAGGTCAGGACTAGCCCACTCCGCTTCCACCTCTTAGAATGGAATGCCCCATTGACTAGGGGTGGATAATGTAGTAGGGTACCGTTGGTTTGGTCTGCCCAGGGAATGAAGAGTATAAGGGTTAGGACCCTCAGAGTAGCGGTGGGCCAGTGGGTTAAGGGTGTGTTAGTGACGCTGTGAGACCAAATGCTCACCCTGACCTTACACCCCCCCCACCAGACTCAGTGTCTAATGGAATCCTAGGTGACAAGTTCACATCCTCTTCTAGAGAGCCCTTCTCTCTTGACCTAGTTTTCATATGTTGTATCACAGCAGAAACGCGCACACACACACACACACACACACACACACACACACACACACACACACACACACACTCTCTCTCTTGTCGCTCTCTTTCTCTCTCGAACACACACACACACACACATACACTGAAGACAACACACCAACTGCTCTTTGTAGGCAATAACCCCACTTTGCCAAGTGAAGGGGAAAATGTGTGTGTGTGCCCACCCCATACACTGCACGCCTGCACCGCCCACCCCACAACACCCCACCTCCCGCATCCCAAACTCCCATTCCTCGGGAATACTTCATATCTGGGCAGGATGCCAGGGGCTGGTATGCGATGGTAGAGATGCATCGAGCCAGCTTCCCCCTTGGCAACGGAATATCAAATGAAGCGTGTCGACCTGGAATCAGGAATGTTAGACTAACACCGATGAAAAATGCAAAAGGGATGATGTCGATAAAACCCTCCATCTTTATTTGATGGCCTTGTGTATGTAGAGCTGAAGCAGAGAGACAGATAGAGAGGCTGAACATGGCAGAGGATGGATGCGCTGTAAGAGGAGAGTATTATGTAACCTATACAGGGTGTTCTGTGTCCCAAATGGCCCCTGTTCCCTTCATGGAGCCTTATGGACTCTGGTCAAAAGTAGTGCACTATAAAAGGAATAGGGTGCCATTAGGGACACATCCTGTAAATCCAGGCAGAACGAAGACGCTGTGGTCACGGCCTTCGCTTGACGAAGTGTGGATCTGCAGGGTTTTCTAAAAAACAACGGGAGCTTGCACATGTGCTGGCAGAGAGAGAGACAGACAGACAGACAGACAGACAGACAGACAGACAGACAGACAGACAGAGTAAGAAAGGGCAGCAGCTGGGACTGGCACCACCCCCCTCATCCATACTGCCTTCCTTATAGGTGTTTCTCTTACATCACCACCCCTCATCCATACTGCCTTCCTTATAGCTGTTTCTCTTACATCACCACCCCTCATCCATACTGCCTTCCTTATAGCTGTTTCTCTTACATCACCACCCCTCATCCATACTGCCTTCCTTATAGCTGTTTCTCTTACATCACCACCCCTCATCCATACTGCCTTCCTTATAGCTGTTTCTCTTACATCACCACCCCTCATCCATACTGCCTTCCTTATAGCTGTTTCTCTTACATCACCACCCCTCATCCATAATGCCTTCCTTATAGGTGTTACATCACCACCCCACTCATCCATACTGCCTTCCTTATAGGTGTTTCTCTTACACCACCACCCCTCATCCATACTGCCTTCCTTATAGGTGTTTCTCTTACATCACCACCCCTCATCCATACTGCCTTCCTTATAGGTGTTTCTCTTACATCACCACCCCTCATCCATACTGCCTTCCTTATAGGTGTTTCTCTTACATCACCACCCCTCATCCATACTGCCTTCCTTATTGCTGTTTCTCTTACATCACCACCCCTCATCCATACTGCCTTCCTTATTGCTGTTTCTCTTACATCACCACCCCTCATCCATACTGCCTTCCTTATAGGTGTTTCTCTTACATCACCACCCCTCATCCATACTGCCTTCCTTATAGCTGTTTCTCTTACATCACCACCCCTCATCCATACTGCCTTCCTTATAGCTGTTTCTCTTACATCACCACCCCTCATCCATACTGCCTTCCTTATAGCTGTTTCTCTTACATCACCACCCCTCATCCATACTGCCTTCCTTATAGCTGTTTCTCTTACATCACCACCCCTCATCCATACTGCCTTCCTTATTGCTGTTTCTCTTACATCACCACCCCTCATCCATACTGCCTTCCTTATAGGTGTTTCTCTTACATCACCACCCCTCATCCATACTGCCTTCCTTATAGCTGTTTCTCTTACATCACCACCCCTCATCCATACTGCCTTCCTTATAGCTGTTTCTCTTACATCACCACCCCTCATCCATACTGCCTTCCTTATAGGTGTTTCTCTAACATCACCACCCCTCATCCATACTGCCTTCCTTATAGCTGTTTCTCTTACATCACCACCCCTCATCCATACTGCCTTCCTTATAGCTGTTTCTCTTACATCACCACCCCTCATCCATACTGCCTTCCTTATAGCTGTTTCTCTTACATCACCACCCCTCATCCATACTGCCTTCCTTATAGCTGTTTCTCTTACATCATCACCCCTCATCCATACTGCCTTCCTTATTGCTGTTTCTCTTACATCACCACCCCTCATCCATACTGCATTCCTTATATGTGTTTCTCTTACATCACCACCCCTCATCCATACTGCCTTCCTTATAGCTGTTTCTCTTACATCACCACCCCTCATCCATACTGCCTTCCTTATAGCTGTTTCTCTTACATCACCACCCCTCATCCATACTGCCTTCCTTATAGCTGTTTCTCTTATATCACCACCCATCATCCATACTGCCTTCCTTATAGGTGTTACATCACCACCCCTCATCCATACTGCCTTCCTTACAGGTGTTTCTCTTACATCACCACCGCCTCATCCATACCTCCTTCCTTATAGGTGTTACATCACCACCCCCCTCATCCATACCTCCTTCCTTATAGGTGTTTCTCTTACATCACCACCCCTCATCCACACTGCCTTCCTTATAGCTGTTTCTCTTACATCACCACCCCTCATCCATACTGACTTCCTTATAGCTGTTTCTCTTACATCACCACCCCTCATCCATACTGCCTTCCTTATAGCTGTTTATCTTACATCACCACCCCTCATCCATATTGCCTTCCTTATAGGTGTTTCTCTTACATCACCACCCCCTCATCCATACTGCCTTCCTTATAGCTGTTTCTCTTACATCACCACCCCTCATCCATACTGCCTTCCTTATAGCTGTTTCTCTTTCATCACCACCCCTCATCCATACTGCCTTCCTTATAGGTGCTACATCACCACCCCTCATCCATACTGCCTTCCTTATAGCTTTTTCTCTTACATCACCACCCCTCATCCATACTGCCTTCCTTATAGGTGTTACATCACCACCCCCCTCATCCATACTGCCTTCCTTATAGCTGTTTCTCTTACATCACCACCCCTCATCCATACTGCCTTCATATAGGTGTTTCTCTTACATCACCACCCCTCATCCATACTGCCTTCCTTATAGCTGTTTCTCTTACATCACCACCCCTCATCCATACTGCCTTCCTTATAGCTGTTTCTCTTACATCACCACCCCTCATCCATACTGCCTTCCTTATAGCTGTTTCTCTTACATCACCACCCCTCATCCATACTGCCTTCCTTATTGCTGTTTCTCTTACATCACCACCCCTCATCCATACTGCATTCCTTATAGGTGTTTCTCTTACATCACCACCCCTCATCCATACTGCCTTCCTTATAGCTGTTTCTCTTACATCACCACCCCTCATCCATACTGCCTTCCTTATAGCTGTTTCTCTTATATCACCACCCATCATCCATACTGCCTTCCTTATAGGTGTTACATCACCACCCCCTCATCCATACTGCCTTCCTTACAGCTGTTTCTCTTACATCACCACCCCTCATCCATACTGCCTTCCTTATAGCTGTTTCTCTTACATCACCACCCCTCATCCATACTGCCTTCCTTATAGCTGTTTCTCTTACATCACCACCCCTCATCCATACTGCCTTCCTTATTGCTGTTTCTCTTACATCACCACCCTCATCCATACTGCCTTCCTTATAGGTGTTTCTCTTACATCACCACCCTCATCCATACTGCCTTCCTTATAGCTGTTTCTCTTACATCACCACCCCTCATACATACTGCCTTCCTTATAGCTGTTTCTCTTACATCACCACCCCTCATCCATACTGCCTTCCTTATAGGTGTTTCTCTAACATCACCACCCCTCATCCATACTGCCTTCCTTATAGCTGTTTCTCTTACATCACCACCCCTCATCCATACTGCCTTCCTTATAGCTGTTTCTCTTACATCACCACCCCTCATCCATACTGCCTTCCTTATAGCTGTTTCTCTTACATCACCACCCCTCATCCATACTGCCTTCCTTATAGCTGTTTCTCTTACATCATCACCCCTCATCCATACTGCCTTCCTTATTGCTGTTTCTCTTACATCACCACCCCTCATCCATACTGCCTTCCTTATAGCTGTTTATCTTACATCACCACCCCTCATCCATATTGCCTTCCTTATAGGTGTTTCTCTTACATCACCACCCCCTCATCCATACTGCCTTCCTTATAGCTGTTTCTCTTACATCACCACCCCTCATCCATACTGCCTTCCTTATAGCTGTTTCTCTTTCATCACCACCCCTCATCCATACTGCCTTCCTTATAGGTGCTACATCACCACCCCTCATCCATACTGCCTTCCTTATAGCTTTTTCTCTTACATCACCACCCCTCATCCATACTGCCTTCCTTATTGCTGTTTCTCTTACATCACCACCCCTCATCCATACTGCCTTCCTTATTGCTGTTTCTCTTACATCACCACCCCTCATCCATACTGCCTTCCTTATAGGTGTTTCTCTTACATCACCACCCCTCATCCATACTGCCTTCCTTATAGCTGTTTCTCTTACATCACCACCCCTCATACATACTGCCTTCCTTATAGCTGTTTCTCTTACATCACCACCCCTCATCCATACTGCCTTCCTTATAGGTGTTTCTCTAACATCACCACCCCTCATCCATACTGCCTTCCTTATAGCTGTTTCTCTTACATCACCACCCCTCATCCATACTGCCTTCCTTATAGCTGTTTCTCTTACATCACCACCCTCATCCATACTGCCTTCCTTATAGCTGTTTCTCTTACATCACCACCCCTCATCCATACTGCCTTCCTTATAGCTGTTTCTCTTACATCATCACCCCTCATCCATACTGCCTTCCTTATTGCTGTTTCTCTTACATCACCACCCCTCATCCATACTGCCTTCCTTATAGCTGTTTATCTTACATCACCACCCCTCATCCATATTGCCTTCCTTATAGGTGTTTCTCTTACATCACCACCCCCTCATCCATACTGCCTTCCTTATAGCTGTTTCTCTTACATCACCACCCCTCATCCATACTGCCTTCCTTATAGCTGTTTCTCTTTCATCACCACCCCTCATCCATACTGCCTTCCTTATAGGTGCTACATCACCACCCCTCATCCATACTGCCTTCCTTATAGCTTTTTCTCTTACATCACCACCCCTCATCCATACTGCCTTCCTTATAGGTGTTACATCACCACCCCCCTCATCCATACTGCCTTCCTTATAGCTGTTTCTCTTACATCACCACCCCTCATCCATACTGCCTTCCTTATAGGTGTTTCTCTTACATCACCACCCCTCATCCATACTGCCTTCCTTATAGCTGTTTCTCTTACATCACCACCCCTCATCCATACTGCCTTCCTTATAGCTGTTTCTCTTACATCACCACCCCTCATCCATACTGCCTTCCTTATAGCTGTTTCTCTTACATCACCACCCCTCATCCATACTGCCTTCCTTATTGCTGTTTCTCTTACATCACCACCCTCATCCATACTGCATTCCTTATAGGTGTTTCTCTTACATCACCACCCCTCATCCATACTGCCTTCCTTATAGCTGTTTCTCTTACATCACCACCCCTCATCCATACTGCCTTCCTTATAGCTGTTTCTCTTATATCACCACCCATCATCCATACTGCCTTCCTTATAGGTGTTACATCACCACCCCCTCATCCATACTGCCTTCCTTACAGCTGTTTCTCTTACATCACCACCCCTCATCCATACTGCCTTCCTTATAGCTGTTTCTCTTACATCACCACCCCTCATCCATACTGCCTTCCTTATAGCTGTTTCTCTTACATCACCACCCCTCATCCATACTGCCTTCCTTATTGCTGTTTCTCTTACATCACCACCCCTCATCCATACTGCCTTCCTTATAGGTGTTTCTCTTACATCACCACCCCTCATCCATACTGCCTTCCTTATAGCTGTTTCTCTTACATCACCACCCCTCATCCATACTGCCTTCCTTATAGCTGTTTCTCTTACATCACCACCCCTCATCCATACTGCCTTCCTTATAGGTGTTTCTCTAACATCACCACCCCTCATCCATACTGCCTTCCTTATAGCTGTTTCTCTTACATCACCACCCTCATCCATACTGCCTTCCTTATAGCTGTTTCTCTTACATCACCACCCCTCATCCATACTGCCTTCCTTATAGCTGTTTCTCTTACATCACCACCCCTCATCCATACTGCCTTCCTTATAGCTGTTTCTCTTACATCATCACCCCTCATCCATACTGCCTTCCTTATTGCTGTTTCTCTTACATCACCACCCCTCATCCATACTGCATTCCTTATATGTGTTTCTCTTACATCACCACCCCTCATCCATACTGCCTTCCTTATAGCTGTTTCTCTTACATCACCACCCCTCATCCATACTGCCTTCCTTATAGCTGTTTCTCTTACATCACCACCCCTCATCCATACTGCCTTCCTTATAGCTGTTTCTCTTATATCACCACCCATCATCCATACTGCCTTCCTTATAGGTGTTACATCACCACCCCCTCATCCATACTGCCTTCCTTACAGGTGTTTCTCTTACATCACCACCGCCTCATCCATACCTCCTTCCTTATAGGTGTTACATCACCACCCCCCTCATCCATACCTCCTTCCTTATAGGTGTTTCTCTTACATCACCACCCCTCATCCACACTGCCTTCCTTATAGCTGTTTCTCTTACATCACCACCCCTCATCCATACTGACTTCCTTATAGCTGTTTCTCTTACATCACCACCCCTCATCCATACTGCCTTCCTTATAGCTGTTTATCTTACATCACCACCCCTCATCCATATTGCCTTCCTTATAGGTGTTTCTCTTACATCACCACCCCCTCATCCATACTGCCTTCCTTATAGCTGTTTCTCTTACATCACCACCCCTCATCCATACTGCCTTCCTTATAGCTGTTTCTCTTTCATCACCACCCTCATCCATACTGCCTTCCTTATAGGTGCTACATCACCACCCCTCATCCATACTGCCTTCCTTATAGCTTTTCTCTTACATCACCACCCCTCATCCATACTGCCTTCCTTATAGGTGTTACATCACCACCCCCCTCATCCATACTGCCTTCCTTATAGCTGTTTCTCTTACATCACCACCCCTCATCCATACTGCCTTCCTTATAGGTGTTTCTCTTACATCACCACCCCTCATCCATACTGCCTTCCTTATAGCTGTTTCTCTTACATCACCACCCCTCATCCATACTGCCTTCCTTATAGCTGTTTCTCTTACATCACCACCCCTCATCCATACTGCCTTCCTTATAGCTGTTTCTCTTACATCACCACCCCTCATCCATACTGCCTTCCTTATTGCTGTTTCTCTTACATCACCACCCCTCATCCATACTGCATTCCTTATAGGTGTTTCTCTTACATCACCACCCCTCATCCATACTGCCTTCCTTATAGCTGTTTCTCTTACATCACCACCCCTCATCCATACTGCCTTCCTTATAGCTTTTTCTCTTACATCACCACCCCTCATCCATACTGCCTTCCTTATAGGTGTTACATCACCACCCCCCTCATCCATACTGCCTTCCTTATAGCTGTTTCTCTTACATCACCACCCCTCATCCATACTGCCTTCCTTATAGGTGTTTCTCTTACATCACCACCCCTCATCCATACTGCCTTCCTTATAGCTGTTTCTCTTACATCACCACCCCTCATCCATACTGCCTTCCTTATAGCTGTTTCTCTTACATCACCACCCCTCATCCATACTGCCTTCCTTATAGCTGTTTCTCTTACATCACCACCCTCATCCATACTGCCTTCCTTATTGCTGTTTCTCTTACATCACCACCCCTCATCCATACTGCATTCCTTATAGGTGTTTCTCTTACATCACCACCCCCCTCATCCATACTGCCTTCCTTATAGCTGTTTCTCTTACATCACCACCCCTCATCCATACTGCCTTCCTTATAGCTGTTTCTCTTATATCACCACCCATCATCCATACTGCCTTCCTTATAGGTGTTACATCACCACCCCCTCATCCATACTGCCTTCCTTACAGCTGTTTCTCTTACATCACCACCCCTCATCCATACTGCCTTCCTTATAGCTGTTTCTCTTACATCACCACCCCTCATCCATACTGCCTTCCTTATAGCTGTTTCTCTTACATCACCACCCTCATCCATACTGCCTTCCTTATTGCTGTTTCTCTTACATCACCACCCCTCATCCATACTGCCTTCCTTATAGGTGTTTCTCTTACATCACCACCCCTCATCCATACTGCCTTCCTTATAGCTGTTTCTCTTACATCACCACCCTCATACATACTGCCTTCCTTATAGCTGTTTCTCTTACATCACCACCCCTCATCCATACTGCCTTCCTTATAGCTGTTTCTCTTACATCACCACCCCTCATCCATACTGCCTTCCTTATAGCTGTTTCTCTTACATCACCACCCCTCATCCATACTGCCTTCCTTATAGCTGTTTCTCTTACATCACCACCCCTCATCCATACTGCCTTCCTTATAGCTGTTTCTCTTACATCATCACCCTCATCCATACTGCCTTCCTTATTGCTGTTTCTCTTACATCACCACCCTCATCCATACTGCCTTCCTTATAGCTGTTTATCTTACATCACCACCCTCATCCATATTGCCTTCCTTATAGGTGTTTCTCTTACATCACCACCCCTCATCCATACTGCCTTCCTTATAGCTGTTTCTCTTACATCACCACCCCTCATCCATACTGCCTTCCTTATAGCTGTTTCTCTTTCATCACCACCCCTCATCCATACTGCCTTCCTTATAGGTGCTACATCACCACCCCTCATCCATACTGCCTTCCTTATAGCTTTTTCTCTTACATCACCACCCCTCATCCATACTGCCTTCCTTATAGGTGTTTCACCACCCCCCTCATCCATACTGCCTTCCTTATAGCTGTTTCTCTTACATCACCACCCCTCATCCATACTGCCTTCCTTATAGGTGTTTCTCTTACATCACCACCCCTCATCCATACTGCCTTCCTTATAGCTGTTTCTCTTACATCACCACCCCTCATCCATACTGCCTTCCTTATAGCTGTTTCTCTTACATCACCACCCCTCATCCATACTGCCTTCCTTATAGCTGTTTCTCTTACATCACCACCCCTCATCCATACTGCCTTCCTTATTGCTGTTTCTCTTACATCACCACCCCTCATCCATACTGCATTCCTTATAGGTGTTTCTCTTACATCACCACCCCTCATCCATACTGCCTTCCTTATAGCTGTTTCTCTTACATCACCACCCTCATCCATACTGCCTTCCTTATAGCTGTTTCTCTTATATCACCACCCATCATCCATACTGCCTTCCTTATAGGTGTTACATCACCACCCCCTCATCCATACTGCCTTCCTTACAGCTGTTTCTCTTACATCACCACCCCTCATCCATACTGCCTTCCTTATAGCTGTTTCTCTTACATCACCACCCTCATCCATACTGCCTTCCTTATAGCTGTTTCTCTTACATCACCACCCTCATCCATACTGCCTTCCTTATTGCTGTTTCTCTTACATCACCACCCCTCATCCATACTGCCTTCCTTATAGGTGTTTCTCTTACATCACCACCCCTCATCCATACTGCCTTCCTTATAGCTGTTTCTCTTACATCACCACCCCTCATCCATACTGCCTTCCTTATAGCTGTTTCTCTTACATCACCACCCCTCATCCATACTGCCTTCCTTATAGGTGTTTCTCTAACATCACCACCCTCATCCATACTGCCTTCCTTATAGCTGTTTCTCTTACATCACCACCCCTCATCCATACTGCCTTCCTTATAGCTGTTTCTCTTACATCACCACCCCTCATCCATACTGCCTTCCTTATAGCTGTTTCTCTTACATCACCACCCCTCATCCATACTGCCTTCCTTATAGCTGTTTCTCTTACATCATCACCCCTCATCCATACTGCCTTCCTTATTGCTGTTTCTCTTACATCACCACCCCTCATCCATACTGCATTCCTTATATGTGTTTCTCTTACATCACCACCCCTCATCCATACTGCCTTCCTTATAGCTGTTTCTCTTACATCACCACCCCTCATCCATACTGCCTTCCTTATAGCTGTTTCTCTTACATCACCACCCCTCATCCATACTGCCTTCCTTATAGCGGTTTCTCTTATATCACCACCCATCATCCATACTGCCTTCCTTATAGGTGTTACATCACCACCCCTCATCCATACTGCCTTCCTTACAGGTGTTTCTCTTACATCACCACCGCCTCATCCATACCTCCTTCCTTATAGGTGTTACATCACCACCCCCCTCATCCATACCTCCTTCCTTATAGGTGTTTCTCTTACATCACCACCCCTCATCCACACTGCCTTCCTTATAGCTGTTTCTCTTACATCACCACCCCTCATCCATACTGACTTCCTTATAGCTGTTTCTCTTACATCACCACCCCTCATCCATACTGCCTTCCTTATAGCTGTTTATCTTACATCACCACCCCTCATCCATATTGCCTTCCTTATAGGTGTTTCTCTTACATCACCACCCCCTCATCCATACTGCCTTCCTTATAGCTGTTTCTCTTACATCACCACCCCTCATCCATACTGCCTTCCTTATAGCTGTTTCTCTTTCATCACCACCCCTCATCCATACTGCCTTCCTTATAGGTGCTACATCACCACCCCTCATCCATACTGCCTTCCTTATAGCTTTTTCTCTTACATCACCACCCCTCATCCATACTGCCTTCCTTATAGGTGTTACATCACCACCCCCCTCATCCATACTGCCTTCCTTATAGCTGTTTCTCTTACATCACCACCCCTCATCCATACTGCCTTCCTTATAGGTGTTTCTCTTACATCACCACCCCTCATCCATACTGCCTTCCTTATAGCTGTTTCTCTTACATCACCACCCCTCATCCATACTGCCTTCCTTATAGCTGTTTCTCTTACATCACCACCCCTCATCCATACTGCCTTCCTTATAGCTGTTTCTCTTACATCACCACCCCTCATCCATACTGCCTTCCTTATTGCTGTTTCTCTTACATCACCACCCCTCATCCATACTGCATTCCTTATAGGTGTTTCTCTTACATCACCACCCCTCATCCATACTGCCTTCCTTATAGCTGTTTCTCTTACATCACCACCCCTCATCCATACTGCCTTCCTTATAGCTGTTTCTCTTATATCACCACCCATCATCCATACTGCCTTCCTTATAGGTGTTACATCACCACCCCCTCATCCATACTGCCTTCCTTACAGGTGTTTCTCTTACATCACCACCCCCTCATCCATACTCCTTCCTTATAGGTGTTTCTCTTACATCACCACCCCTCATCCATACCCCTTCCTTATAGGTGTTTCTCTTACATCACCACCCTCATCCACACTGCCTTCCTTATAGCTGTTTCTCTTACATCACCACCCCTCATCCATACTGCCTTCCTTATAGCTGTTTCTCTTACATCACCACCCCTCATCCATACTGCCTTCCTTATAGCTGTTTATCTTACATCACCACCCCTCATCCATACTGCCTTCCTTATAGGTGTTTCTCTTACATCACCACCCCCTCATCCATACTGCCTTCCTTATAGCTGTTTCTCTTACATCACCACCCTCATCCATACTGCCTTCCTTATAGCTTTTCTCTTACATCACCACCCCTCATCCATACTGCCTTCCTTATAGGTGTTACATCACCACCCCCCTCATCCATACTGCCTTCCTTATAGCTGTTTCTCTTACATCACCACCCCTCATCCATACTGCCTTCCTTATAGGTGTTTCTCTTACATCACCACCCCTCATCCATACTGCCTTCCTTATAGCTGTTTCTCTTACATCACCACCTCTCATCCATACTGCCTTCCTTATTGCTGTTTCTCTTACATCACCACCCCTCATCCATACTGCATTCCTTATAGCTGTTTCTCTTACATCACCACCCCTCATCCATACTGCCTTCCTTATAGCTGTTTCTCTTACATCACCACCCCTCATCCATACTGCCTTCCTTATAGCTGTTTCTCTTATATCACCACCCATCATCCATACTGCCTTCCTTATAGGTGTTACATCACCACCCCCTCATCCATACTGCCTTCCTTACAGGTGTTTCTCTTACATCACCACCCCTCATCCATACTCCTTCCTTATAGGTGTTACATCACCACCCCCTCATCCATACTGCCTTCCTTATAGGTGTTTCTCTTACATCACCACCCCTCATCCATACTGCCTTCCTTATAGCTGTTTCTCTTACATCACCACCCCTCATCCATACTGCCTTCCTTATAGCTGTTTCTCTTACATCACCACCCCTCATCCATACTGCCTTCCTTATAGCTGTTTCTCTTACATCACCACCCCTCATCCATACTGCCTTCCTTATAGGTGTTTCTCTTACATCACCACCCCCTCATCCATACTGCCTTCCTTATAGCTGTTTCTCTTACATCACCACCCCTCATCCATACTGCCTTCCTTATAGGTGCTACATCACCACCCCTCATCCATACTGCCTTCCTTATAGCTTTTTCTCTTACATCACCACCCCTCATCCATACTGCCTTCCTTATAGGTGCTACATCACCACCCCTCATCCATACTGCCTTCCTTATAGCTTTTTCTCTTACATCACCACCCCTCATCCATACTGCCTTCCTTCTGGGTGTTACATCACCACCCCCCTCATCCATACTGCCTTCCTTATAGCTGTTTCTCTTACATCACCACCCCTCATCCATACTGCCTTCCTTATAGCTGTTTCTCTTACATCACCACCCCTCATCCATACTGCCTTCCTTATAGCTGTTTCTCTTACATCACCACCCCTCATCCATACTGCCTTCCTTATAGCTGTTTCTCTTACATCACCACCCCTCATCCATACTGCCTTCCTTATAGGTGTTACATCACCACCCCCCTCATCCATACTGCCTTCCATATAGGTGTTTCTCTTACATCCCCACCCCTCATCCATACTGCCTTCCTTATAGGTGTTTCACCACCCCCTCATCCATACATAGGTGTTTCATTACCGCCCCCACATCCATACTGCCTTCCTTATAGCTGTTTCTCTTACATCACCACCCTTCATCCATACTGCCTTCCTTATAGGTGTTACATCACCACCCCTCATCCATACTGCCTTCCTTATAGGTGTTACATCACCACCCCCTCATCCATACTGCCTTCCTTATAGGTGTTACATCACCACCCCCTCATCCATACTGCCTTCCTATAGCTGTTTCTCCATACTGCCTTCCTTATAGCTGTTTCTCTTACATCACCACCCCTCATCCATACTGCCTTCCTTATAGCTGTTTCTCTTACATCACCACCCCTCATCCATACTGCCTTCCTTATAGCTGTTTATCTTACATCACCACCCCCTCATCCATACTGCCTTCCTTATAGGTGTTTCTCTTACATCACCACCCCTCATCCATACTGCCTTCCTTATAGCTGTTTCTCTTACATCACCACCCCTCATCCATACTGCCTTCCTTATAGCTGTTTCTCTTTCATCACCACCCCTCATCCATACTGCCTTCCTTATAGGTGCTACATCACCACCCCTCATCCATACTGCCTTCCTTATAGCTTTTTCTCTTACATCATCATCCATACTGCCTTCCTCGTAGCTGTTTCTCTTACATCACCACCCCTCATCCATACTGCCTTCCTTATAGCTGTTTCTCTTACATCACCACCCCTCATCCATACTGCCTTCCTTATAGCTTTTTCTCTTACATCACCACCCCTCATCCATACTGCCTTCCTTATAGGTGCTGTTCCATACTGCCTTCCATATAGGTGTTTCTCTTACATCACCACCCTCATCCATACTGCCTTCCTTATAGCTGTTTCTCTTACATCACCACCCCTCATCCATACTGCCTTCCTTATAGCTGTTTCTCTTACATCACCACACCTCATCCATACTGCCTTCCTTATAGCTGTTTCTCTTACATCACCACCCCTCATCCATACTGCCTTCCTTATAGCTGTTTATCTTACATCACCACCCCCTCATCCATACTGCCTTCCTTATAGGTGTTTCTCTTACATCACCACCCCTCATCCATACTGCCTTCCTTATAGCTGTTTCTCTTACATCACCACCCCTCATCCATACTGCCTTCCTTATAGCTGTTTCTCTTTCATCACCACCCCTCATCCATACTGCCTTCCTTATAGGTGCTTCATCACCACCCCTCATCCATACATAGGTGCACATCACCACCCCTCATCCATACTGCCTTCCTTATAGCTTTTCTCTTTACATCACCACCCCTCATCCATACTACCTTCCTTATAGGTGTTACATCACCACCCCCCTCATCCATACTGCCTTCCTTATAGCTGTTTCTCTTACATCACCACCCCTCATCCATACTGCCTTCCTTATAGGTGTTTCTCTTACATCACCACCCCTCATCCATACTGCCTTCCTTATAGCTGTTTCTCTTACATCACCACCTCTCATCCATACTGCCTTCCTTATTGCTGTTTCTCTTACATCACCACCCCTCATCCATACTGCATTCCTTATAGCTGTTTCTCTTACATCACCACCCCTCATCCATACTGCATTCCTTATAGGTGTTTCTCTTACATCACCACCCCTCATCCATACTGCCTTCCTTATAGCTGTTTCTCTTACATCACCACCCCTCATCCATACTGCCTTCCTTATAGCTGTTTCTCTTATATCACCACCCATCATCCATACTGCCTTCCTTACAGGTGTTTCTCTTACATCACCACCGCCTCATCCATACCTCCTTCCTTATAGGTGTTACATCACCACCCCCCTCATCCATACCTCCTTCCTTATAGGTGTTTCTCTTACATCACCACCCCTCATCCACACTGCCTTCCTTATAGCTGTTTCTCTTACATCACCACCCCTCATCCATACTGCCTTTCTTATAGCTGTTTCTCTTACATCACCACCCCTCATCCATACTGCCTTCCTTATAGCTGTTTATCTTACATCACCACCCCTCATCCATACTGCCCTTCCTTATAGGTGTTTCTCTTACATCACCACCCCTCATCCATACTGCCTTCCTTATAGCTGTTTCTCTTACATCACCACCCTCATCCATACTGCCTTCCTTATAGGTGTTCACCACCCCTCATCCATACTGCCTTCCTTATAGCTTTTCTCTTACATCACCACCCCTCATCCATACTGCCTTCCTTATAGGTGCTTACATCACCACCCCTCATCCATACTGCCTTCCTTATAGCTGCCTTTTATAGCTGTTTCTACATCACCACCCCTCATCCATACATCACCACCCCCCTATCCATACTGCCTTCCTTATAGCTGTTTCTCTTACATCACCACCCCTCATCCATACTGCCTTCCTTATAGCTGTTTCTCTTACATCACCACCCCTCATCCATACTGCCTTCCTTATAGCTGTTTCTCTTACATCACCACCCCTCATCCATACTGCCTTCCTTATAGGTGTTTCTCTTACATCACCACCCCTCATCCATACTGCCTTCCTTATAGCTGTTTCTCTTACATCACCACCCCTCATCCATACTGCCTTCCTTATAGCTGTTTCTCTACATCACCACCTCTCATCCATACTGCCTTCCTTATAGCTGTTTCTCTTACATCACTTACACCCTCATCCATACTGCATTTCCTTATAGCTGTTTCTCTTACATCACCACCCTCATCCATACTGCATTCCTTATAGGTGTTTTCTCTTACATCACCACCCCTCATCCATACTGCCTTCCTTATAGCTGTTTCTCTTACATCACCACCCCTCATCCATACTGCCTTCCTTATAGCTGTTTCTCTTACATCACCACCCATCATCCATACTGCCTTCCTTATAGGTGTTACATCACCACCCCCTCATCCATACTGCCTTCCTTACAGGTGTTTCTCTTACATCACCACCGCCTCATCCATACCTCCTTCCTTATAGGTGTTACATCACCACCCCCCTCATCCATACCTCCTTCCTTATAGGTGTTTCTCTTACATCACCACCCCTCATCCACACTGCCTTCCTTATAGCTGTTTCTCTTACATCACCACCCCTCATCCATACTGCCTTCCTTATAGCTGTTTCTCTTACATCACCACCCCTCATCCATACTGCCTTCCTTATAGCTGTTTATCTTACATCACCACCCCTCATCCATACTGCCTTCCTTATAGGTGTTTCTCTTACATCACCACCCCCTCATCCATACTGCCTTCCTTATAGCTGTTTCTCTTACATCACCACCCCTCATCCATACTGCCTTCCTTATAGGTGCTACATCACCACCCCTCATCCATACTGCCTTCCTTATAGCTTTTTCTCTTACATCACCACCCCTCATCCATACTGCCTTCCTTATAGGTGCTACATCACCACCCCTCATCCATACTGCCTTCCTTATAGCTTTTTCTCTTACATCACCACCCCTCATCCATACTGCCTTCCTTCTGGGTGTTACATCACCACCCCCCTCATCCATACTGCCTTCCTTATAGCTGTTTCTCTTACATCACCACCCCTCATCCATACTGCCTTCCTCGTAGCTGTTTCTCTTACATCACCACCCCTCATCCATACTGCCTTCCTTATAGCTGTTTCTCTTACATCACCACCCCTCATCCATACTGCCTTCCTTATAGGTGTTACTCTTATCACCACCCCCTCATCCATACTGCCTTCCATATAGGTGTTTCCATCACCACCCTCATCCATACTGCCTTCCTTATAGGTGTTACATCACCACCCTCATCCATACTGCCTTCCTTATAGGTGTTTCACATCACCACCCCTCATCCATACTGCCTTCCTTATAGCTGTTTCTCTTACATCACCACCCTCATCCATACTGCCTTCCTTATAGGTGTTACATCACCACCCTCATCCATACTGCCTTCCTTATAGGTGTTACATCACCACCCCTCATCCATACTGCCTTCCTTATAGGTGTTACATCACCACCCCTCATCCATACTGCCTTCCTTATAGGTGTTTCTCTTACATCACCACCCCTCATCCATACTGCCTTCCTTATAGCTGTTTCTCTTACATCACCACCCCTCATCCATACTGCCTTCCTTATAGCTGTTTCTCTTACATCACCACCCCTCATCCATACTGCCTTCCTTATAGCTGTTTATCTTACATCACCACCCCCTCATCCATACTGCCTTCCTTATAGGTGTTTCTCTTACATCACCACCCTCATCCATACTGCCTTCCTTATAGCTGTTTCTCTTACATCACTACCCTCATCCATACTGCCTTCCTTATAGCTGTTTCTCTTTCATCACCACCCCTCATCCATACTGCCTTCCTTATAGGTGCTACATCACCACCCCTCATCCATACTGCCTTCCTTATAGGTGTTTCTCTTACATCCCCACCCCTCATCCATACTGCCTTCCTTATAGCTGTTTCTCTTACATCACCACCCCTCATCCATACTGCCTTCCTTATAGCTGTTTCTCTTACATCACCACCCCTCATCCATACTGCCTTCCTTATAGCTGTTTCTCTTACATCACCACCCCTCATCCATACTGCCTTCCTTATAGCTGTTTCTCTTACATCACCACCCCTCATCCATACTGCCTTCCTTATAGCTGTTTCTCTTACATCACCACCCCTCATCCATACTGCCTTCCTTATAGCTGTTTCTCTTACATCACCACCCCTCATCCATACTGCCTTCCTTATAGCTTTTTCTCTTACATCACCACCCCTCATCCATACTGCCTTCCTTATAGGTGTTACATCACCACCCCCCTCATCCATACTGCCTTCCTTATAGCTGTTTCTCTTACATCACCACCCCTCATCCATACTGCCTTCCTTATAGCTGTTTCTCTTACATCACCACCCCTCATCCATACTGCCTTCCTTATAGCTGTTTCTCTTACATCACCACCCCTCATCCATACTGCCTTCCTTATAGCTGTTTATCTTACATCACCACCCCCTCATCCATACTGCCTTCCTTATAGGTGTTTCTCTTACATCACCACTCCTCGTCCATACTGCCTTCCTTATAGCTGTTTCTCTTACATCACCACCCCTCATCCATACTGCCTTCCTTATAGCTGTTTCTCTTTCATCACCACCCCTCATCCATACTGCCTTCCTTATAGGTGCTACATCACCACCCCTCATCCATACTGCCTTCCTTATAGGTGTTTCTCTTACATCCCCACCCCTCATCCATACTGCCTTCCTTATAGCTGTTTCTCTTACATCACCACCCCTCATCCATACTGCCTTCCTTATAGCTGTTTCTCTTATATCACCACCCCTCATCCATACTGCCTTCCTTATAGGTGTTACATCACCACCCCTCATCCATACTGCCTTCCTTACAGGTGTTTCTCTTACATCACCACCCCTCATCCATACTGCCTTCCTTATAGGTGTTACATCACCACCCCCTCATCCATACTGCCTTCCTTATAGGTGTTTCTCTTACATCACCACCCCTCATCCATACTGCCTTCCTTATAGCTGTTTCTCTTACATCACCACCCTCATCCATACTGCCTTCCTTATAGCTGTTTCTCTTACATCACCACCCCTCATCCATACTGCCTTCCTTATAGCTGTTTCTCTTACATCACCACCCTCATCCATACTGCCTTCCTTATAGGTGTTACATCACCACCCCCTCATCCATACTGCCTTCCATAGGTGTTTCTCTTACATCACCACCCCTCATCCATACTGCCTTCCTTATAGCTGTTTCTCTTACATCACCACCCTCATCCATACTGCCTTCCTTATAGCTGTTTCTCTTACATCACCACCCCTCATCCATACTGCCTTCCTTATAGCTGTTTCTCTTACATCACCACCATACTGCCTCATCCATACTGCCTTCCTTATAGCTGTTTCTCTTACATCACCACCCTCATCCATACTGCCTTCCTTATAGGTGTTTCTCTTACATCACCACCCTCATCCATACTGCCTTCCTTATAGCTGTTTCTCTTACATCACCACCCCTCATCCATACTGCCTTCCTTATAGGTGTTTCTCTTACATCACCACCCCTCATCCATACTGCCTTCCTTATAGCTGTTTCTCTTACATCACCACCCCTCATCCATACTGCCTTCCTTATAGCTGTTTCTCTTACATCACCACCCCTCATCCATACTGCCTTCCTTATAGGTGTTTCTCTTACATCACCACCCCTCATCCATACTGCCTTCCTTATAGCTGTTTCTCTTACATCACCACCCCTCATCCATACTGCCTTCCTTCCATAGCTGTTTCTCTTACATCACCACCCCTCATCCATACTGCCTTCCTTATAGCTGTTTCTCTTACATCACCATACTGCCTCATCCACCACCTGCCATTGCCTTCTATAGCTGTTTCTTACATCACCACCCCTCATCCATACTGCCTTCCTTATAGCTGTTTCTCTTACATCACCACCCCTCATCCATACTGCCTTCCTTATAGGTGTTTCATCCATACATCACCACCCCTCATCCATACTGCCTTCCTTATAGCTGTTTCTCTTACATCACCACCCCTCATCCATACTGCCTTCCTTATAGGTGTTTCTCTTACATCACCACCCCTCATCCATACTGCCTTCCTTATAGCTGTTTCTCTTACATCACCACCCTCATCCATACTGCCTTCCTTATAGCTGTTTCTCTTATATCACCACCCCTCATCCATACTGCCTTCCTTATAGGTGTTTCTCTACATCACCACCCCCTCATCCATACTGCCTTCCTTATAGGTGTTTCTCTTACATCACCACCCCTCATCCATACTGCCTTCCTTATAGGTGTTACATCACCACCCCCTCATCCATACTGCCTTCCTTATAGCTGTTTCTCTTACATCACCACCCCTCATCCATACTGCCTTCCTTATAGCTGTTTCTCTTACATCACCACCCCTCATCCATACTGCCTTCCTTATAGCTGTTTCTCTTACATCACCACCCTCATCCATACTGCCTTCCTTATAGCTGTTTCTCTTACATCACCACCCTCATCCATACTGCCTTCCTTATAGGTGTTTCTCTTACATCACCACCCCTCATCCATACTGCCTTCCTTATAGCTGTTTCTCTTACATCACCACCCTCATCCATACTGCCTTCCTTATAGCTGTTTCTCTTACATCACCACCCCTCATCCATACTGCCTTCCTTATAGCTGTTTCTCTTACATCACCACCCTCATCCATACTGCATTCCTTATAGGTGTTTTCTTATCATCACCACCCCTCATCCATACTGCCTTCCTTATAGCTGTTTCTCTTACATCACCACCCTCATCCATACTGCCTTCCTTATAGCTGTTTCTCTTACATCACCACCCATCATCCATACTGCCTTCCTTATAGGTGTTACATCACCACCCCCTCATCCATACTGCCTTCCTTATAGTGTTTCTCTTACATCACCACCGCCTCATCCATACCTCCTTCCTTATAGGTGTTACATCACCACCCCCCTCATCCATACCTCCTTCCTTATAGGTGTTTCTCTTACATCACCACCCCTCATCCACACTGCCTTCCTTATAGCTGTTTCTCTTACATCACCACCCCTCATCCATACTGCCTTCCTTATAGCTGTTTCTCTTACATCACCACCCCTCATCCATACTGCCTTCCTTATAGCTGTTTATCTTACATCACCACCCCTCATCCATACTGCCTTCCTTATAGGTGTTTCTCTTACATCACCACCCCCTCATCCATACTGCCTTCCTTATAGCTGTTTCTCTTACATCACCACCCCTCATCCATACTGCCTTCCTTATAGGTGCTACATCACCACCCCTCATCCATACTGCCTTCCTTATAGCTTTTTCTCTTACATCACCACCCCTCATCCATACTGCCTTCCTTATAGGTGCTACATCACCACCCCTCATCCATACTGCCTTCCTTATAGCTTTTCTCTTACATCACCACCCTCATCCATACTGCCTTCCTTATAGGTGTTTACATCACCACCCCCTCATCCATACTGCCTTCCTTATAGCTGTTTCTCTTACATCACCACCCCTCATCCATACTGCCTTCCTTATAGCTGTTTCTCTTACATCACCACCCCTCATCCATACTGCCTTCCTTATAGGTGTTACATCACCACCCCCTCATCCATACCTCCTTCCTTATAGGTGTTTCATTACCGCCCCCACATCCATACTGCCTTCCTTATAGCTGTTTCTCTTACATCACCACCCTTCATCCATACTGCCTTCCTTATAGGTGTTTCTCTTACATCCACCCCTCATCCATACTGCCTTCCTTATAGGTGTTACATCACCACCCCTCATCCAGGTTCCTTATAGGTGTTACATCACCACCCCTCATCCATACTGCCTTCCTTATAGGTGTTTCTCTTACATCACCACCCCTCATCCATACTGCCTTCCTTATAGCTGTTTCTCTTACATCACCACCCCTCATCCATACTGCCTTCCTTATAGGTGTTTCTCTCACCACCCCTCACATCACCACCCCTCATCCATACTGCCTTCCTTATAGGTGTTTCTCTTACATCACCACCCTCATCCATACTGCCTTCCTTATAGGTGTTTCTCTTACATCACCACCCTCATCCATACTGCCTTCCTTATAGCTGTTTCTCTTACATCACCACCCCTCATCCATACTGCCTTCCTTATAGCTGTTTCTCTTACATCACCACCCCTCATCCATACTGCCTTCCTTATAGCTGTTTCTCTTACATCACCACCCCTCATCCATACTGCCTTCCTTATAGCTGTTTCTCTTACATCACCACCCTCATCCATACTGCCTTCCTTATAGCTGTTTCTCTTACATCACCACCCCTCATCCATACTGCCTTCCTTATAGGTGTTACATCACCACCCCTCATCCATACTGCCTTCCTTATAGCTGTTTCTCTTACATCACCACCCCTCATCCATACTGCCTTCCTTATAGCTGTTTCTCTTACATCACCACCCCTCATCCATACTGCCTTCCTTATAGCTGTTTCTCTTACATCTCTCCATACATCACCACCCCTCATCCATACTGCCTTCCTTATAGCTTTCATCTTACATCACCACCCCATCCATCCATAGCTGTTTCTCTTACATCACCACCCCTCATCCATAGCCTTCCTGTTACATCACCACCCCCATCCATCCATACTGCCTTCCTTATAGGTGTTTCACATCCCCACCCCTCATCCATACTGCCTTCCTTATAGCTGTTTCTCTTACATCACCACCCCTCATCCATACTGCCTTCCTTATAGCTGTTTCTCTTACATCACCACCCCTCATCCATATATAGCTGTTTCTCTTACATCACCACCCCTCATCCATACTGCCTTCCTTATAGCTGTTTCTCTTACATCACCACCCCTCATCCATACTGCCTTCCTTATAGCTGTTTCTCTTACATCACCACCCCTCATCCATACTGCCTTCCTTATAGCTGTTTCTCTTACATCACCACCCCTCATCCATACTGCCTTCCTTATAGGTGTTACATCACCACCCCCTCATCCATACTGCCTTCCTTATAGGTGTTTCTCTTACATCACCACCCCTCATCCATACTGCCTTCCTTATAGCTCATCCATACTGCCTTTCTCTTACATCACCACCCTCATCCATACTGCCTTCCTTATAGCTGTTTCTCTTACATCACCACCCCTCATCCATACTGCCTTCCTTATAGGTGTTACATCACCACCCTCATCCATACTGCTTCCTTATAGGTGTTACATCACCCCCTCATCCATACTGCATTCCTTATAGGTGTTTCTCTTACATCACCACCCCCTCATCCATACTGCCTTCCTTATAGCTGTTTCTCTTACATCACCACCCCTCATCCATACTGCCTTCCTTATAGCTGTTTCTCTTTCATCACCACCCCTCATCCATACTGCCTTCCTTATAGGTGCTTCATCACCACCCCTCATCCATACTGCCTTCCTTATAGGTGCTACATCACCACCCCTCATCCATACTGCCTTCCTTATAGCTGTTTCTCTTACATCACCACCCCTCATCCATACTGCCTTCCTTATAGCTGTTTCTCTTACATCACCACCCCTCATCCATACTGCCTTCCTTATAGCTGTTTCTCTTACATCACCACCCCTCATCCATACTGCCTTCCTTATAGCTGTTTCTCTTACATCACCACCCCTCATCCATACTGCCTTCCTTATAGGTGTTTCTCTTACATCACCACCCCTCATCCATACTGCCTTCCTTATAGCTGTTTCTCTTACATCACCACCCCTCATCCATACTGCCTTCCTTATAGCTGTTTCTCTTACATCACCACCCCTCATCCATACTGCCTTCCTTATAGCTGTTTCTCTTACATCACCACCCTCATCCATACTGCCTTCCTTATAGGTGTTACATCACCACCCCCTCATCCATACTGCCTTCCATAGGTGTTTCTCTTCCACCCTCATCCATACTGCCTTCCTTATAGCTGTTTCTCTTACATCACCACCCCTCATCCATACTGCCTTCCTTATAGGTGTTTCTCTTACATCACCACCCCTCATCCATACTGCCTTCCTTATAGCTGTTTCTCTTATATCACCACCCCTCATCCATACTGCCTTCCTTATAGCTGTTTCTCTTACATCACCACCCCTCATCCATACTGCCTTCCTTATACATCACCACCCCTCATCCATACTGCCTTCCTTATTGCTGTTTCTCTTACATCACCACCCCTCATCCATACTGCCTTCCTTATAGCTGTTTCTCTTACATCACCACCCCTCATCCATACTGCCTTCCTTATAGCTGTTTCTCTTACATCACCACCCCTCATCCATACTGCCTTCCTTATAGGTGTTACATCACCACCCTCATCCATACTGCCTTCCTTACAGGTGTTTCTCTTACATCACCACCCCTCATCCATACTGCCTTCCTTATAGCTGTTTCTCTTATATCACCACCCCTCATCCATACTGCCTTCCTTATAGCTGTTTCTCTTACATCACCACCCCTCATCCATACTGCCTTCCTTATAGGTGTTTCTCTTACATCACCACCCCTCATCCATACTGCCTTCCTTATAGCTGTTTCTCTTATATCACCACCCCTCATCCATACTGCCTCCTTATAGGTGTTTCTCTTACATCACCACCCCTCATCCATACTGCCTTCCTTATAGCTGTTTCTCTTTCATCACCACCCCTCATCCATACTGCCTTCCTTACCATCACCACCCCTCATCCATACTGCCTTCCTTATAGCTTTTCTCTTACATCACCACCCCTCATCCATACTGCCTTCCTTATAGCTGTTTCTCTTACATCACCACCCCTCATCCATACTGCCTTCCTTATAGCTGTTTCTCTTACATCACCACCCCTCATCCATACTGCCTTCCTTATAGCTGTTTCTCTTACATCACCTCCCCTCATCCATACTGCCTTCCTTATAGCGTTTTCTCTTACATCACCACCCCTCATCCATACTGCCTTCCTTATAGGTGTTACATCACCACCCCCCTCATCCATACTGCCTTCCATATAGGTGTTTCTCTTACATCCCCACCCCTCATCCATACTGCCTTCCTTATAGCTGTTTCTCTTACATCACCACCCCTCATCCATACTACCTTCCTTATAGCTGTTTCTCTTACATCACCACCCCTCATCCATACTGCCTTCCTTATAGCTGTTTCTCTTACATCACCACCCCTCATCCATACTGCCTTCCTTATAGCTGTTTATCTTACATCACCACCCCCTCATCCATACTGCCTTCCTTATAGGTGTTTCTCTTACATCACCACCCCTCATCCATACTGCCTTCCTTATAGCTGTTTCTCTTACATCACCACCCCTCATCCATACTGCCTTCCTTATAGCTGTTTCTCTTTCATCACCACCCCTCATCCATACTGCCTTCCTTATAGGTGCTACATCACCACCCCTCATCCATACTGCCTTCCTTATAGGTGTTTCTCTTACATCCCCACCCCTCATCCATACTGCCTTCCTTATAGCTGTTTCTCTTACATCACCACCCCTCATCCATACTGCCTTCCTTATAGCTGTTTCTCTTACATCACCACCCCTCATCCATACTGCCTTCCTTATAGCTGTTTCTCTTACATCACCACCCCTCATCCATACCCCTTATAGGTGTTTCTCATCACATATCCATACTGCCTTCCTTATAGCTGTTTCTCTTACATCACCACCCCTCATCCATACTGCCTTCCTTATAGCTGTTTCTCTTACATCACCACCCTCATCCATACTGCCTTCCTTATAGCTGTTTCTCTTACATCACCACCCCTCATCCATACTGCCTTCCTTATAGGTGTTACATCACCACCCCTCATCCATACTGCACCACATCACCACCCCTCATCCATACTGCCTTCCTTATAGGTGTTTCTCTTACATCACCACCCCTCATCCATACTGCCTTCCTTTTCTCTTACATCACCACCCCCTCATCCATACTGCCTTCCTTATAGCTTTTATCATCACCACCCCTCATCCATACTGCCTTCCTTATAGGTGTTTCTCTTACATCACCACCCCTCATCCATACTGCCTTCCTTATAGCTGTTTCTCTTACATCACCACCCCTCATCCATACTGCCTTCCTTATAGGTGTTACATCACCACCCCCTCATCCATACTGCCTTCCATTATAGGTGTTTCTCTTACATCCCCACCCTCATCCATACTGCCTTCCTTATAGCTGTTTCTCTTACATCACCACCCCTCATCCATACTGCCTTCCTATAGCTGTTTCTCTTACATCACCACCTCATCCATACTGCCTTCCTTATAGCTGTTTCTCTTACATCACCACCCCTCATCCATACTGCCTTCCTTATAGCTGTTTATCTTACATCACCACCCCCTCATCCATACTGCCTTCCTTATAGGTGTTTCTCTTACATCACCACCCCTCATCCATACTGCCTTCCTTATAGCTGTTTCTCTTACATCACCACCCCTCATCCATACTGCCTTCCTTATAGGTGTTACATCACCACCCTCATCCATACTGCCTTCCTTATAGGTACATCCCACCCCTCATCCATACTGCCTTCCTTATAGCTGTTTCTCTTACATCACCACCCCTCATCCATACTGCCTTCCTTATAGGTGTTTCTCTTACATCACCACCCCTCATCCATACTGCCTTCCTTAGCTGTTTCTCTTACATCACCACCCTCATCCATACTGCCTTCCTTATAGGTGTTTCTCTTACATCACCACCCCTCATCCATACTGCCTTCCTTATAGCTGTTTCTCTTACATCACCACCCCTCATCCATACTGCCTTCCTTATAGCTGTTTCTCTTACATCACCACCCCTCATCCATACTGCCTTCCTTATAGCTGTTTCTCTTACATCACCACCCCTCATCCATACTGCCTTCCTTATAGGTGTCATCACCACCCCTATCCATACTGCCTTCCTTATAGGTCTTACATCACCACCCCTCATCCATACTGCCTTCCTTATAGGTGTTTCTCTTACATCACCACCCTCATCCATACTGCCTTCCTTATAGCTGTTTCTCTTACATCACCACCCTCATCCATACTGCCTTCCTTATAGCTGTTTCTCTTACATCACCACCCCTCATCCATACTGCCTTCCTTATAGGTGTTACATCACCACCCCTCATCCATACTGCCTTCCTATAGGTGTTTCTCTTACATCACCACCCTCATCCATACTGCCTTCCTTATAGGTGTTTCTCTTACATCCCCACCCCTCATCCATACTGCCTTCCTTATAGCTGTTTCTCTTACATCACCACCCCTCATCCATACTGCCTTCCTTATAGCTGTTTCTCTTACATCACCACCCCTCATCCATACTGCCTTCCTTATAGCTGTTTCTCTTACATCACCACCCCTCATCCATACTGCCTTCCTTATAGCTGTTTCTCTTACATCACCACCCCTCATCCATACTGCCTTCCTTATAGGTGTTTCTCTTACATCACCACCCCTCATCCATACTGCCTTCCTTATAGCTGTTTCTCTTACATCACCACCCCTCATCCATACTGCCTTCCTTATAGCTGTTTCTCTTACATCACCACCCCTCATCCATACTGCCTTCCTTATAGCTGTTTCTCTTACATCACCACCCTCATCCATACTGCCTTCCTTATAGCTGTTTCTCTTACATCACCACCCCTCATCCATACTGCCTTCCTTATAGCTGTTTCTCTTACATCACCACCCCTCATCCATACTGCCTTCCTTATAGGTGTTACATGCCACCCTCATCCATACTGCCTTCCTTATAGGTGTTAGCATCACCACCCCTCATCCATACTGCATACAGGTGTTTCTCTTACATCACCACCGCCTCATCCATACCTCCTTTCTGATGGGTGTTTCATCACCACCCCTCATCCATACTGCCTTCCTTACAGGTGTTTCTCTTACATCACCACCCCTCATCCATACTCCTTCCTGGTGTTACATCACTTCATCCATACCTAGGTGTTTCTCTTACATCACCACCCCTCATCCATACTGCCTTCCTTATAGGTGTTACATCACCACCCCTCATCCATACTGCCTTCCTTATAGGTGTTACATCACCGCCCCTCATCCATACTGCCTTCCTTATAGCTGTTTCTCTTACATCACCACCCTCATCATACTGCCTTCCTTATAGCTGTTTCTGTACATCACCACCCCTCATCCATACTGCCTTCCTTATAGCTGTTTCTCTTACATCCCCACCCCTCATCCATACTGCCTTCCTTATAGGTGTTACATCACCACCCCTCATCCATACTGCCTCATAGGTGTTTCTCTTACATCCCCACCCTCATCCATACTGCCTTCCTTATAGCTGTTTCTCTTACATCACCACCCCTCATCCATACTGCCTTCCTTATAGGTGTTTCTCTTACATCACCACCCCTCATCCATACTGCCTTCCTTATAGCTGTTTCTCTTATATCACCACCCCTCATCCATACTGCCTTCCTTATAGCTGTTTCTCTTACATCACCACCCCTCATCCATACTGCCTTCCTTATTGCTGTTTCTCTTACATCACCACCCCTCATCCATACTGCCTTCCTTATAGGTGTTTCTCTTACATCACCACCCCTCATCCATACTGCCTTCCTCATAGGTGTTTCTCTTACATCACCACCCCTCATCCATACTGCCTTCCTTATAGCTGTTTCTCTTACATCACCACCCCTCATCCATACTGCCTTCCTTATAGCTGTTTCTCTTACATCACCACCCCTCATCCATACTGCCTTCCTTATTGCTGTTTCTCTTACATCACCACCCCTCATCCATACTGCCTTCCTTATAGGTGTTTCTCTTACATCACCACCCCTCATCCATACTGCCTTCCTTATAGCTGTTTCTCTTACATCACCACCCCTCATCCATACTGCCTTCCTTATAGCTGTTTCTCTTACATCACCACCCCTCATCCATACTGCCTTCCTTATAGGTGTTACATCACCACCCCTCATCCATACTGCCTTCCTTATAGGTGTTACATCACCACACCCTCATCCATACTGCATTCCTTACAGGTGTTTCTCTTACATCACCACCGCCTCATCCATACTGCCTTCCTTATAGCTGTTTCTCTTATATCACCACCCCTCATCCATACTGCCTTCCTTATAGGTGTTACATCACCACCCCCCTCATCCATACTGCCTTCCTTATAGGTGTTTCCATCCCCACCCTCATCCATACTGCCTTCCTTATAGCTGTTTCTCTTACATCACCACCCCTCATCCATACTGCCTTCCTTATAGGTGTTTCTCTTACATCACCACCCCTCATCCATACTGCCTTCCTTATAGCTGTTTCTCTTTCATCACCACCCCTCATCCATACTGCCTTCCTTATAGGTGCTACATCACCACCCCTCATCCATACTGCCTTCCTTATAGCTTTTTCTCTTACATCACCACCCCTCATCCATACTGCCTTCCTTATAGCTGTTTCTCTTACATCACCACCCTCATCCATACTGCCTTCCTTATAGCTGTTTCTCTTACATCACCACCCCTCATCCATACTGCCTTCCTTATAGCTGTTTCTCTTACATCACCACCCCTCATCCATACTGCCTTCCTTATAGCTTTTTCTCTTACATCACCACCCCTCATCCATACTGCCTTCCTTATAGGTGTTACATCACCACCCCCTCATCCATACTGCCTTCCATATAGGTGTTTCTCTTACATCCCCACCCCTCATCCATACTGCCTTCCTTATAGCTGTTTCTCTTACATCACCACCCCTCATCCATACTGCCTTCCTTATAGCTGTTTCTCTTACATCACCACCCCTCATCCATACTGCCTTCCTTATAGCTGTTTCTCTTACATCACCACCCTCATCCATACTGCCTTCCTTATAGCTGTTTATCTGACATCACCACCCCTCATCCATACTGCCTTCCTTATAGGTGTTTCTCTTACATCACCACCCCTCATCCATACTGCCTTCCTTATAGCTGTTTCTCTTTCATCACCACCCCTCATCCATACTGCCTTCCTTATAGCTGTTTCATCATCACCACCTCATCCATACTGCCTTCCTTATAGGTGCTACATCACCACCCTCATCCATACTGCCTTCCTTATAGGTGTTTTCTCTTACATCCCCACCCTCATCCATACTGCCTTCCTTATAGCTGTTTCTCTTACATCACCACCCCTCATCCATACTGCCTTCCTTATAGGTGTTTCTCTTACATCACCACCCCTCATCCATACTGCCTTCCTTATAGCTGTTTCTCTTACATCACCACCCCTCATCCATACTGCCTTCCTTATAGCTGTTTCTCTTATATCACCACCCCTCATCCATACTGCCTTACTTATAGCTGTTTCTCTTATATCACCACCCCTCATCCATACTGCCTTCCTTATAGGTGTTACATCACCACCCCTCATCCATACTGCCTTCCATAGGTGTTTCTCTTACATCCCCACCCTCATCCATACTGCCTTCCTTATAGCTGTTTCTCTTACATCACCACCCCTCATCCATACTGCCTTCCTTATAGCTGTTTCTCTTATATCACCACCCCTCATCCATACTGCCTTCCTTATAGGTGTTACATCACCACCCCCCTCATCCATACTGCCTTCCTTATAGGTGTTTCTCTTACATCACCACCCCTCATCCATACTGCCTTCCTTATAGGTGTTTCTCTTACATCCCCACCCCTCATCCATACTGCCTTCCTTATAGCTGTTTCTCTTACATCACCACCCCTCATCCATACTGCCTTCCTTATAGGTGTTTCTCTTACATCACCACCCCTCATCCATACTGCCTTCCTTATAGCTGTATCTCTTACATCACCACCCCTCATCCATACTGCCTTCCTTATTGCTGTTTCTCTTACATCACCACCCCTCATCCATACTGCCTTCCTTATAGGTGTTTCTCTTACATCACCACCCCTCATCCATACTGCCTTCCTTATAGCTGTTTCTCTTACATCACCACCCCTCATCCATACTGCCTTCCTTATAGCTGTTTCTCTTTAATCACCACCTCTCATCCATACTGCCTTCCTTATAGCTGTTTCTCTTACATCACCACCCCTCATCCATACTGCCTTCCTTATAGCTGTTTCTCTTACATCACCACCCCTCATCCATACTGCCTTCCTTATAGCTGTTTCTCTTACATCACCACCCCTCATCCATACTGCCTTCCTTATAGGTGTTACATCACCACCCCTCATCCATACTGCCTTCCTTATAGGTGTTACATCACACCCCTCATCCATACTGCATT
>NC_088396.1:42095988-42138488 GCF_034236695.1 Oncorhynchus nerka
CCTTACAGGTGTTTCTCTTACATCACCACCGCCTCATCCATACCTCCTTTCTGATAGGTGTTACATCACCAACCCTCATCCATACTGCCTTCCTTACAGGTGTTTCTCTTACATCACCACCCCCCTCATCCATACCTCCTTCCTTATAGGTGTTACATCACCACCCCCCTCATCCATACCTCCTTCCTTATAGGTGTTTCTCTTACATCACCACCCCCTCATCCATACTGCCTTCCTTATAGTTGTTACATCACCACCCCCTCATCCATACTGCCTTCCTTATAGGTGTTACATCACCACCCCCTCATCCATACTGCCTTCCTTATAGGTGTTACATCACCGCCCCCTCATCCATACTGCCGTCCTTATAGCTGTTTCTCTTACATCACCACCCCCTCATCCATACTGCCTTCCTTATAGTTGTTACATCACCACCCCTTCATCCATACTGCCTTCCTTATAGGTGTTTCTCTTACATCCCCACCCCTCATCCATACTGCCTTCCTTATAGGTGTTACATCACCACCCCTCATCCATACTGCCTTCCTTATAGGTGTTACATCACCACCCCTCATCCATACTGCCTTCCTTATAGGTGTTTCATCACCGCCCCCTCATCCATACATCCATAGCTGTTTCTCTTACATCACCACCCCTCATCCATACTGCCTTCCTTATAGCTGTTTCTCTTACATCACCACCCCCTCATCCATACTGCCTTCCTTATAGGTGTTTCTCTTACATCACCACCCCTCATCCATACTGCCTTCCTTATAGCTGTTTCTCTTACATCACCACCCCTCATCCATACTGCCTTCCTTATAGCTGTTTCTCTTACATCACCACCCCTCATCCATACTGCCTTCCTTATAGCTGTTTCTCTTACATCACCACCCCTCATCCATACTGCCTTCCTTATAGGTGTTTCTCTTACATCACCACCCCTCATCCATACTGCCTTCCTTATAGCTGTTTCTCTTACATCACCACCCCTCATCCATACTGCCTTCCTTATAGGTGTTTCTCTTACATCACCACCCCTCATCCATACTGCCTTCCTTATAGCTGTTTCTCTTACATCACCACCCCTCATCCATACTGCCTTCCTTATAGCTGTTTCTCTTTAATCACCACCTCTCATCCATACTGCCTTCCTTATAGCTGTTTCTCTTACATCACCACCCCTCATCCATACTGCCTTCCTTATAGCTGTTTCTCTTACATCACCACCCCTCATCCATACTGCCTTCCTTATAGCTGTTTCTCTTACATCACCACCCCTCATCCATACTGCCTTCCTTATAGGTGTTACATCACCACCCCTCATCCATACTGCCTTCCTTATAGGTGTTACATCACCACCCCCTCATCCATACTGCATTCCTTACAGGTGTTTCTCTTACATCACCACCGCCTCATCCATACCTCCTTTCTGATAGGTGTTACATCACCAACCCCTCATCCATACTGCCTTCCTTATAGGTGTTTCTCTTACATCACCACCCCCTCATCCATACTGCCTTCCTTATAGGTGTTACATCACCACCCCCTCATCCATACATCACTCACATCACCACCCCCTCATCCATACTGCCTTCCTTATAGGTGTTTCTCTTATCACCACCCCTCATCCATACTGCCTTCCTTATAGGTGTTACATCACCACCCCCTCATCCATACTGCCTTCCTTATAGGTGTTACATCACCGCCCCTCATCCATACTGCCGTCCTTATAGCTGTTTCTCTTACATCACCACCCCTCATCCATACTGCCTTCCTTATAGTTGTTACATCACCACCCCCTCATCCATACTGCCTTCCTTATAGGTGTTCTCTTACATCCCCACCCCTCATCCATACTGCCTTCCTTATAGGTGTTACATCACCACCCCTCATCCATACTGCCTTCCTTATAGGTGTTACATCACCACCCCTCATCCATACTGCCTTCCTTATAGGTGTTACATCACCACACCCTCATCCATACTGCCTTCCTTATAGCTGTTTCTCTTACATCACCACCCCTCATCCATACTGCCTTCCTTATAGCTGTTTCTCTTACATCACCACCCCTCATCCATACTGCCTTCCTTATAGGTGTTTCTCTTACATCCCCACCCCTCATCCATACTGCCTTCCTTATAGCTGTTTCTCTTACATCACCACCCCTCATCCATACTGCCTTCCTTATAGCTGTTTCTCTTACATCACCACCCCTCATCCATACTGCCTTCCTTATAGCTGTTTCTCTTACATCACCACCCCTCATCCATACTGCCTTCCTTATAGCTGTTTCTCTTACATCACCACCCTCATCCATACTGCCTTCCTTATAGGTGTTACATCACCACCCCTCATCCATACTTTCTGATACATCACCACCCCCTCATCCATACTGCCTTCCTTATAGGTGTTTCTCTTACATCACCACCCCCTCATCCATACTGCCTTCCTTATAGGTGTTACATCACCACCCCTCATCCATACTGCCTTCCTTATAGGTGTTTCTCTTACATCACCACCCCTCATCCATACTGCCTTCCTTATAGGTGTCACCACCCCCTCATCCATACTGCCTTCCTTATAGGTGTTACATCACCACCCCCTCATCCATACTGCCTTCCTTATAGCTGTTTCTCTTACATCACCACCCCTCATCCATACTGCCTTCCTTATAGTTGTTACATCACCACCCCTCATCCATACTGCCTTCCTTATAGCTGTTTCTCTTACATCACCACCCCTCATCCATACTGCCTTCCTTATAGGTGTTACATCACCACCCCTCATCCATACTGCCTTCCTTATAGGTGTTACATCACCACCCCTCATCCATACTGCCTTCCTTATAGGTGTTACATCACCCCCCTCATCCATACTGCCTTCCTTATAGCTGTTTCTCTTACATCACCACCCCTCATCCATACTGCCTTCCTTATAGCTGTTTCTCTTACATCACCACCCCTCATCCATACTGCCTTCCTTATAGGTGTTTCTCTTACATCACCACCCCTCATCCATACTGCCTTCCTTATAGCTGTTTCTCTTACATCACCACCCTCATCCATACTGCCTTCCTTATAGGTGTTACATCACCACCCCTCATCCATACTGCCTTCCTTATAGGTGTTACATCACCACCCCTCATCCACTGCATTCCTTATAGGTGTTTCTCTTACATCACCACCGCCTCATCCATACTGCCTTCCTTATAGCTGTTTCTCTTACATCACCACCCCTCATCCATACTGCCTTCCTTATAGCTGTTTCTCTTATATCACCACCCCTCATCCATACTGCCTTCCTTATAGGTGTTACATCACCACCCCTCATCCATACTGCCTTCCTTATAGGTGTTTCTCTTACATCCCCACCCCTCATCCATACTGCCTTCCTTATAGCTGTTTCTCTTACATCACCACCCCTCATCCATACTGCCTTCCTTATAGCTGTTTCTCTTACATCACCACCCCTCATCCATACTGCCTTCCTTATTGCTGTTTCTCTTACATCACCACCCCTCATCCATACTGCCTTCCTTATAGGTGTTTCTCTTACATCACCACCCCTCATCCATACTGCCTTCCTTATAGCTGTTTCTCTTACATCACCACCCCTCATCCATACTGCCTTCCTTACAGGTGTTTCTCTTACATCACCACCCCCCTCATCCATACCTCCTTCCTTATAGGTGTTACATCACCACCCCCTCATCCATACTCATTCCATAGGTGTTTCTCTCACCACCCTCATCCATACTGCCTTCCTTATAGGTGTTACATCACCACCCCTCATCCATACTGCCTTCCTTATAGCTGTTTCTCTTACATCACCACCCCTCATCCATACTGCCTTCCTTATAGCTGTTTCTCTTACATCACCACCCCTCATCCATACTGCCTTCCTTATAGGTGTTTCTCATCACCACCCCTCATCCATACTGCCTTCCTTATAGGTGTTTCTCTTACATCACCACCCCTCATCCATACTGCCTTCCTTATAGCTGTTTCTCTTACATCACCACCCTCATCCATACTGCCTTCCTTATAGCTGTTTCTCTTACATCACCACCCCTCATCCATACTGCCTTCCTTATAGGTGTTACATCACCACCCCCTCATCCATACTGCCTTCCTTATAGGTGTTTCTCTTACATCCCCACCCCTCATCCATACTGCCTTCCTCTGTTTCTCTTACATCACCACCCCTCATCCATACTGCCTTCCTTATAGCTGTTTCTCTTACATCACCACCCCTCATCCATACTGCCTTCCTTATAGCTGTTTCTCTTACATCACCACCCTCATCCATACTGCCTTCCTTATAGGTGTTTATCTGACATCACCACCCCTCATCCATACTGCCTTCCATATAGGTGTTTCTCTTACATCACCACCCCTCATCCATACTGCCTTCCTTATAGCTGTTTCTCTTACATCACCACCCCTCATCCATACTGCCTTCCTTATAGCTGTTTCTCTTACATCACCACCCCTCATCCATACTGCCTTCCTTATAGCTGTTTCTCTTACATCACCACCCCTCATCCATACTGCCTTCCTTATAGCTGTTTCTCTTACATCACCACCCCTCATCCATACTGCCTTCCTTATAGCTGTTTCTCTTACATCACCACCCCTCATCCATACTGCCTTCCTTATAGCTGTTTCTCTTACATCACCACCCCTCATCCATACTGCCTTCCTTATAGCTGTTTCTCTTACATCACCACCCCTCATCCATACTGCCTTCCTTATAGGTGTTTCTCTTACATCACCACCCCTCATCCATACTGCCTTCCTTATAGCTGTTTCTCTTACATCACCACCCCTCATCCATACTGCCTTCCTTATAGGTGTTTCTCTTACATCACCACCCCTCATCCATACTGCCTTCCTTATAGCTGTTTCTCTTACATCACCACCCCTCATCCATACTGCCTTCCTTATAGCTGTTTCTCTTACATCACCACCCCTCATCCATACTGCCTTCCTTATAGCTGTTTCTCTTACATCACCACCCTCATCCATACTGCCTTCCTTATAGGTGTTTCTCTTACATCATCCATCCATACTGCCTTCCTTATAGGTGTTTCTCTTACATCACCACCCTCATCCATACTGCCTTCCTTATAGCTGTTTCTCTTACATCACCACCCTCATCCATACTGCCTTCCTTATAGCTGTTTCTCTTACATCACCACCCCTCATCCATACTGCCTTCCTTATAGCTGTTTCTCTTACATCACCACCCCTCATCCATACTGCCTTCCTTATAGCTGTTTCTCTTACATCACCACCCCTCATCCATACTGCCTTCCTTATAGGTGTTTCTCTTACATCACCACCCCTCATCCATACTGCCTTCCTTATAGCTGTTTCTCTTACATCACCACCCTCATCCATACTGCCTTCCTTATAGGTGTCTACATCACCACCCCTCATCCATACTGCCTTCCTTATAGGTGTTTCTCTTACATCACCACCCCTCATCCATACTGCCTTCCTTATAGCTGTTTCTCTTACATCACCACCCCTCATCCATACTGCCTTCCTTATAGCTGTTTCTCTTACATCACCACCCCTCATCCATACTGCCTTCCTTATAGCTGTTTCTCTTACATCACCACCCCTCATCCATACTGCCTTCCTTATAGCTGTTTCTCTTACATCACCACCCCTCATCCATACTGCCTTCCTTATAGCTGTTTCTCTTACATCACCACCCTCATCCATACTGCCTTCCTTATAGCTGTTTCTCTTACATCACCACCCTCATCCATACTGCCTTCCTTATAGGTGTTTCTCTTACATCACCACCCCTCATCCATACTGCCTTCCTTATAGGTGTTTCTCTTACATCACCACCCCTCATCCATACTGCCTTCCTTATAGCTGTTTCTCTTACATCACCACCCCTCATCCATACTGCCTTCCTTATAGGTGTTTCTCTTACATCACCACCCCTCATCCATACTGCCTTCCTTATAGCTGTTTCTCTTACATCACCACCTCATCCATCATCCATACTGTTTCTCTTACTTCCTTATAGCTTCCTTATAGTGTTTCTCTTACATCATCCATACTGCCCCTCATCCCACCCCTATCCATGCTGCTTCCTTATAGGTGTTTCTCTTACATCACCACCCCTCATCCATACTGCCTTCCTTATAGCTGTTTCTCTTACATCACCACCCCTCATCCATACTGCCTTCCTTATAGCTGTTTCTCTTACATCACCACCCTCATCCATACTGCATCCATACCATACTGCCTTCCTTATAGGTGTTTCTCTTACATCACCACCCCTCATCCATACTGCCTTCCTTATAGGTGTTTCTCTTACATCACCACCCCTCATCCATACTGCCTTCCTTATAGCTGTTTCTCTTACATCACCACCCCTCATCCATACTGCCTTCCTTATAGGTGTTACATCACCACCCCTCATCCATACTGCCTTCCTTATAGGTGTTTCTCTTACATCACCACCCCTCATCCATACTGCCTTCCTTATAGGTGTTTCTCTTACATCACCACCCCTCATCCATACTGCCTTCCTTATAGCTGTTTCTCTTATATCACCACCCCTCATCCATACTGCCTTCCTTATAGGTGTTTCTCCATACTGCCACCACCCCCACCCATCCATACTGCCTTCCTTATAGGTGTTTCTCTTACATCACCACCCCATATCCATACTGCCTTCCTTATAGCTGTTTCTCTTACATCACCACCCTCATCCATACTGCCTTCCTTATAGGTGTTTCTCTTACATCACCACCCCTCATCCATACTGCCTTCCTTATAGCTGTTTCTCTTACATCACCACCCCTCATCCATACTGCCTTCCTTATAGCTGTTTCTCTTACATCACCACCCCTCATCCATACTGCCTTCCTTATAGCTGTTTCTCTTACATCACCACCCCTCATCCATACTGCCTTCCTTATAGCTGTGTCACCACCCTCATCCATACTGCCTTCCTCACCACCCCTCATCCAGCCTTCCTATGGTGTTTCTCTTACATCACCACCCCTCATCCATACTGCCTTCCTTATAGCTGTTTCTCTTACATCACCACCCCTCATCCATACTGCCTTCCTTATAGCTGTTTCTCTTACATCACCACCCTCATCCATACTGCCTTCCTTATAGCTGTTTCTCTTACATCACCACCCCTCATCCATACTGCCTTCCTTATAGGTGTTTCTCTTACATCACCACCCCTCATCCATACTGCCTTCCTTATAGCTGTTTCTCTTACATCACCACCCCTCATCCATACTGCCTTCCTTATAGCTGTTTCTCTTACATCACCACCCCTCATCCATACTGCCTTCCTTATAGGTGTTACATCACCACCCCTCATCCATACTGCCTTCCTTATAGGTGTTACATCACCACACCCTCATCCATACTGCATTCCTTACAGGTGTTTCTCTTACATCACCACCGCCTCATCCATACTGCCTTCCTTATAGCTGTTTCTCTTACATCACCACCCCTCATCCATACTGCCTTCCTTATAGCTGTTTCTCTTACATCACCACCCCTCATCCATACTGCCTTCCTTATAGGTGTTTCTCTTACATCCCCACCCTCATCCATACTGCCTTCCTTATAGGTGTTTCTCTTACATCACCACCCCTCATCCATACTGCCTTCCTTATAGCTGTTTCTCTTTCATCACCACCCCTCATCCATACTGCCTTCCTTATAGGTGCTACATCACCACCCCTCATCCATACTGCCTTCCTTATAGCTGTTTCTCTTACATCACCACCCCTCATCCATACTGCCTTCCTTATAGCTGTTTCTCTTACATCACCACCCCTCATCCATACTGCCTTCCTTATAGCTGTTTCTCTTACATCACCACCCTCATCCATACTGCCTTCCTTATAGCTGTTTCTCTTACATCACCACCCTCATCCATACTGCCTTCCTTATAGCTGTTTCTCTTACATCACCACCCCTCATCCATACTGCCTTCCTTATAGGTGTTACATCACCACCCCTCATCCATACTGCCTTCCTTATAGGTGTTTCTCTTACATCACCACCCCCTCATCCATACTGCCTTCCTTATAGCTGTTTCTCTTACATCACCACCCCTCATCCATACTGCCTTCCTTATAGCTGTTTCTCTTACATCACCACCCCTCATCCATACTGCCTTCCTTATAGCTGTTTCTCTTACATCACCACCCCTCATCCATACTGCCTTCCTTATAGCTGTTTCTCTTACATCACCACCCCTCATCCATACTGCCTTCCTTATAGGTGTTTCTCTTACATCACCACCCCTCATCCATACTGCCTTCCTTATAGCTGTTTCTCTTACATCACCACCCTCATCCATACTGCCTTCCTTATAGGTGTTTCTCTTACATCACCACCCTCATCCATACTGCCTTCCTTATAGGTGTTTCTCACATCACCACCCCTCATCCATACTGCCTTCCTTATAGCTGTTTCTCTTACATCACCACCCCTCATCCATACTGCCTTCCTTATAGCTGTTTCTCTTTCATCACCACCCCTCATCCATACTGCCTTCCTTATAGGTGCTACATCACCACCCCTCATCCATACTGCCTTCCTTATAGGTGTTTCTCTTACATCCCCACCCCTCATCCATACTGCCTTCCTTATAGCTGTTTCTCTTACATCACCACCCCTCATCCATACTGCCTTCCTTATAGGTGTTTCTCTTACATCACCACCCCTCATCCATACTGCCTTCCTTATAGCTGTTTCTCTTTCATCACCACCCCTCATCCATACTGCCTTCCTTATAGGTGCTACATCACCACCCCTCATCCATACTGCCTTCCTTATAGCTTTTTCTCTTACATCACCACCCCTCATCCATACTGCCTTCCTTATAGCTGTTTCTCTTACATCACCACCCCTCATCCATACTGCCTTCCTTATAGGTGTTTCTCTTACATCACCACCCCTCATCCATACTGCCTTCCTTATAGCTGTTTCTCTTACATCACCACCCCTCATCCATACTGCCTTCCTTATAGCTGTTTCTCTTACATCACCACCCTCATCCATACTGCCTTCCTTATAGCTGTTTCTCTTACACCACCCCTCATCCATACTGCCTTCCTTATAGGTGTTACATCACCATCACCCCCCTCATCCATACTGCCTTCCTTATAGGTGTTTCTCTTACATCACCACCCCTCATCCATACTGCCTTCCTTATAGCTGTGTTCTCTTATATCACCACCCTCATCCATACTGCCTTCCTTATAGGTGTTTCATCACCACCCCCTCATCCATACTGCCTTCCTTATAGGTGTTTCTCTTACATCCCCACCCCTCATCCATACTGCCTTCCTTATAGGTGTTTCTCTTACATCACCACCCCTCATCCATACTGCCTTCCTTATAGCTGTTTCTCTTTCATCACCACCCCTCATCCATACTGCCTTCCTTATAGGTGCTACATCACCACCCTCATCCATACTGCCTTCCTTATAGCTGTTTCTCTTACATCACCACCCCTCATCCATACTGCCTTCCTTATAGCTGTTTCTCTTACATCACCACCCTCATCCATACTGCCTTCCTTATAGGTGTTTCTCTTACATCACCACCCCTCATCCATACTGCCTTCCTTATAGCTGTTTCTCTTACATCACCACCCCTCATCCATACTGCCTTCCTTATTGCTGTTTCTCTTACATCACCACCCCTCATCCATACTGCCTTCCTTATAGGTGTTACATCACCACCCCCCTCATCCATACTGCCTTCCATATAGGTGTTTCTCTTACATCACCACCCCTCATCCATACTGCCTTCCTTATAGCTGTTTCTCTTACATCACCACCCCTCATCCATACTGCCTTCCTTATAGCTGTTTCTCTTACATCACCACCCCTCATCCATACTGCCTTCCTTATAGCTGTTTATCTTACATCACCACCCCCTCATCCATACTGCCTTCCTTATAGCTGTTTCTCTTACATCACCACCCCTCATCCATACTGCCTTCCTTATAGGTGTTTCTCTTACATCACCACCCCTCATCCATACTGCCTTCCTTATAGCTGTTTCTCTTACATCACCACCCCTCATCCATACTGCCTTCCTTATAGCTGTTTCTCTTACATCACCACCCCTCATCCATACTGCCTTCCTTATAGCTGTTTCTCTTATATCACCACCCCTCATCCATACTGCCTTCCTATAGCTGTTTCTCTTACATCACCACCCCTCATCCATACTGCCTTCCTTATAGCTGTTTCTCTTACATCACCACCCTCATCCATACTGCCTTCCTTATAGGTGTTTCTCTTACATCACCACCCCTCATCCATACTGCCTTCCTTATAGGTGTTTCTCTTACATCACCACCCCTCATCCATACTGCCTTCCTTATAGCTGTTTCTCTTACATCACCACCCCTCATCCATACTGCCTTCCTTATAGCTGTTTCTCTTACATCACCACCCTCATCCATACTGCCTTCCTTATAGCTGTTTCTCTTACATCACCACCCCTCATCCATACTGCCTTCCTTATAGGTGTTTCTCTTACATCACCACCCCTCATCCATACTGCCTTCCTTATAGCTGTTTCTCTTACATCACCACCCCTCATCCATACTGCCTTCCTTATAGCTGTTTCTCTTACATCACCACCCTCATCCATACTGCCTTCCTTATAGCTGTTACATCACCACCCTCATCCATACTGCCTTCCTTATAGGTGTTACATCACCACCCCCTCATCCATACTGCCTTCCTTATAGGTGTTTCTCTTACATCACCACCCCTCATCCATACTGCCTTCCTTATAGCTGTTTCTCTTACATCACCACCCTCATCCATACTGCCTTCCTTATAGGTGTTACATCACCACCCCCTCATCCATACTGCCTTCCTTATAGGTGTTTCTCTTACATCACCACCCCTCATCCATACTGCCTTCCTTATAGCTGTTTCTCTTACATCACCACCCTCATCCATACTGCCTTCCTTATAGCTGTTTCTCTTTCATCACCACCCCTCATCCATACTGCCTTCCTTATAGGTGCTACATCACCACCCTCATCCATACTGCCTTCCTTATAGCTGTTTCTCTTACATCACCACCCCTCATCCATACTGCCTTCCTTATAGCTGTTTCTCTTACATCACCACCCTCATCCATACTGCCTTCCTTATAGCTGTTTCTCTTACATCACCACCCCTCATCCATACTGCCTTCCTTATAGCTGTTTCTCTTACATCACCACCCTCATCCATACTGCCTTCCTTATAGCTGTTTCTCTTACATCACCACCCTCATCCATACTGCCTTCCTTATAGCTGTTTCTCACCACCCCCTCATCCATACTGCCTTCCTTATAGGTGTTTCTCTTACATCACCACCCCTCATCCATACTGCCTTCCTTATAGCTGTTTCTCTTACATCACCACCCCTCATCCATACTGCCTTCCTTATAGCTGTTTCTCTTACATCACCACCCCTCATCCATACTGCCTTCCTTATAGCTGTTTCTCTTACATCACCACCCTCATCCATACTGCCTTCCTTATAGCTGTTTATCTTACATCACCACCCCTCATCCATACTGCCTTCCTTATAGGTGTTTCTCTTACATCACCACCCTCATCCATACTGCCTTCCTTATAGCTGTTTCTCTTACATCACCACCCCTCATCCATACTGCCTTCCTTATAGGTGTTTCATCACCACCCCTCATCCATACTGCCTTCCTTATAGGTGTTTCTCTTACATCACCACCCCTCATCCATACTGCCTTCCTTATAGGTGTTTCTCTTACATCACCACCGCCTCATCCATACTGCCTTCCTTATAGCTGTTTCTCTTACATCACCACCCCTCATCCATACTGCCTTCCTTATAGCTGTTTCTCATCACCACCCCTCATCCATACTGCCTTCCTTATAGGTGTTTCTCTTATCATCCCCACCCCTCATCCATACTGCCTTCCTTATAGCTGTTTCTCTTACATCACCACCCCTCATCCATACTGCCTTCCTTATAGGTGTTTCTCTTACATCACCACCCCTCATCCATACTGCCTTCCTTATAGCTGTTTCTCTTACATCACCACCCCTCATCCATACTGCCTTCCTTATAGGTGTTTCTCTTACATCACCACCCCTCATCCATACTGCCTTCCTTATAGCTGTTTCTCTTACATCACCACCCCTCATCCATACTGCCTTCCTTATTGCTGTTTCTCTTACATCACCACCCTCATCCATACTGCCTTCCTTATAGGTGTTTCTCTTACATCACCACCCTCATCCATACTGCCTTCCTTATAGCTGTTTCTCTTACATCACCACCCCTCATCCATACTGCCTTCCTTATAGCTGTTTCTCTTACATCACCACCCTCATCCATACTGCCTTCCTTATAGGTGTTACATCACCACCCTCATCCATACTGCCTTCCTTATAGGTGTTACATCACCACACCCTCATCCATACTGCATTCCTTACAGGTGTTTCTCTTACATCACCACCGCCTCATCCATACTGCCTTCCTTATAGCTGTTTCTCTTATATCACCACCCCTCATCCATACTGCCTTCCTTATAGGTGTTACATCACCACCCCCCTCATCCATACTGCCTTCCTTATAGGTGTTTCTCTTACATCCCCACCCCTCATCCATACTGCCTTCCTTATAGGTGTTTCTCTTACATCACCACCCCTCATCCATACTGCCTTCCTTATAGCTGTTTCTCTTTCATCACCACCCCTCATCCATACTGCCTTCCTTATAGGTGCTACATCACCACCCCTCATCCATACTGCCTTCCTTATAGCTTTTTCTCTTACATCACCACCCTCATCCATACTGCCTTCCTTATAGCTGTTTCTCTTACATCACCACCCCTCATCCATACTGCCTTCCTTAGCTGTTTCTCTTACATCACCACCCCTCATCCATACTGCCTTCCTTATAGCTGTTTCTCTTACATCACCACCCCTCATCCATACTGCCTTCCTTATAGCTGTTTCTCTTACATCACCACCCTCATCCATACTGCCTTCCTTATAGGTGTTACATCACCACCCTCATCCATACTGCCTTCCTTATAGGTGTTTCTCTTACATCCCCACCCTCATCCATACTGCCTTCCTTATAGCTGTTTCTCTTACATCACCACCCTCATCCATACTGCCTTCCTTATAGCTGTTTCTCTTACATCACCACCCCTCATGCATACTGCCTTCCTTATAGCTGTTTCTCTTACATCACCACCCTCATCCATACTGCCTTCCTTATAGCTGTTTATCTTACATCACCACCCCTCATCCATACTGCCTTCCTTATAGGTGTTTCTCTTACATCACCACCCCTCATCCATACTGCCTTCCTTATAGCTGTTTCTCTTACATCACCACCCCTCATCCATACTGCCTTCCTTATAGCTGTTTCTCTTACATCACCACCCTCATCCATACTGCCTTCCTTATAGGTGTTTCTCTTACATCACCACCCCTCATCCATACTGCCTTCCTTATAGCTGTTTCTCTTACATCACCACCCTCATCCATACTGCCTTCCTTATAGGTGTTTCTCTTACATCACCACCCCTCATCCATACTGCCTTCCTTATAGCTGTTTCTCTTACATCACCACCCCTCATCCATACTGCCTTCCTTATAGCTGTTTCTCTTACATCACCACCCCTCATCCATACTGCCTTCCTTATAGCTTTTTCTCTTACATCACCACCCCTCATCCATACTGCCTTCCTTATAGGTGTTACATCACCACCCCCTCATCCATACTGCCTTCCATATAGGTGTTTCTCTTACATCCCCACCCCTCATCCATACTGCCTTCCTTATAGCTGTTTCTCTTACATCACCACCCCTCATCCATACTGCCTTCCTTATAGCTGTTTCTCTTACATCACCACCCCTCATCCATACTGCCTTCCTTATAGCTGTTTCTCTTACATCACCACCCCTCATCCATACTGCCTTCCTTATAGCTGTTTCTCTTACATCACCACCCCTCATCCATACTGCCTTCCTTATAGCTGTTTCTCTTATATCACCACCCCTCATCCATACTGCCTTCCTTATAGGTGTTACATCACCACCCCCCTCATCCATACTGCCTTCCTTATAGGTGTTTCTCTTACATCCCCACCCCTCATCCATACTGCCTTCCTTATAGCTGTTTCTCTTACATCACCACCCCTCATCCATACTGCCTTCCTTATAGGTGTTTCTCTTACATCACCACCCCTCATCCATACTGCCTTCCTTATAGCTTTTTCTCTTACATCACCACCCCTCATCCATACTGCCTTCCTTATTGCTGTTTCTCTTACATCACCACCCCTCATCCATACTGCCTTCCTTATAGGTGTTTCTCTTACATCACCACCCCTCATCCATACTGCCTTCCTTATAGCTGTTTCTCTTACATCACCACCCCTCATCCATACTGCCTTCCTTATAGCTGTTTCTCTTACATCACCACCCCTCATCCATACTGCCTTCCTTATAGGTGTTACATCACCACCCCTCATCCATACTGCCTTCCTTATAGGTGTTACATCACCACACCCTCATCCATACTGCATTCCTTACAGGTGTTTCTCTTACATCACCACCCCTCATCCATACTGCCTTCCTTATAGCTGTTTCTCTTATATCACCACCCCTCATCCATACTGCCTTCCTTATAGGTGTTACATCACCACCCCCCTCATCCATACTGCCTTCCTTATAGGTGTTTCTCTTACATCCCCACCCCTCATCCATACTGCCTTCCTTATAGGTGTTTCTCTTACATCACCACCCCTCATCCATACTGCCTTCCTTATAGCTGTTTCTCTTTCATCACCACCCCTCATCCATACTGCCTTCCTTATAGGTGCTACATCACCACCCCTCATCCATACTGCCTTCCTTATAGCTTTTTCTCTTACATCACCACCCCTCATCCATACTGCCTTCCTTATAGCTGTTTCTCTTACATCACCACCCCTCATCCATACTGCCTTCCTCGTAGCTGTTTCTCTTACATCACCACCCCTCATCCATACTGCCTTCCTTATAGCTGTTTCTCTTACATCACCACCCCTCATCCATACTGCCTTCCTTATAGCTTTTTCTCTTACATCACCACCCCTCAGCCATACTGCCTTCCTTATAGGTGTTACATCACCACCCCCTCATCCATACTGCCTTCCATATAGGTGTTTCTCTTACATCCCCACCCCTCATCCATACTGCCTTCCTTATAGCTGTTTCTCTTACATCACCACCCCTCATCCATACTGCCTTCCTTATAGGTGTTACATCACCACCCCTCATCCATACTGCCTTCCTTATAGGTGTTACATCACCACACCCTCATCCATACTGCCTTCCTTATAGGTGTTTCTCTTACATCACCACCGCCTCATCCATACTGCCTTCCTTATAGCTGTTTCTCTTATATCACCACCCCTCATCCATACTGCCTTCCTTATAGGTGTTACATCACCACCCCCCTCATCCATACTGCCTTCCTTATAGGTGTTTCTCTTACATCCCCACCCCTCATCCATACTGCCTTCCTTATAGCTGTTTCTCTTACATCACCACCCCTCATCCATACTGCCTTCCTTATAGGTGTTTCTCTTACATCACCACCCCCTCATCCATACTGCCTTCCTTATAGCTGTTTCTCTTTCATCACCACCCCTCATCCATACTGCCTTCCTTATAGGTGCTACATCACCACCCCTCATCCATACTGCCTTCCTTATAGCTTTTTCTCTTACATCACCACCCCTCATCCATACTGCCTTCCTTATAGCTGTTTCTCTTACATCACCACCCCTCATCCATACTGCCTTCCTCGTAGCTGTTTCTCTTACATCACCACCCCTCATCCATACTGCCTTCCTTATAGCTGTTTCTCTTACATCACCACCCCTCATCCATACTGCCTTCCTTATAGCTTTTTCTCTTACATCACCACCCCTCATCCATACTGCCTTCCTTATAGGTGTTACATCACCACCCCCTCATCCATACTGCCTTCCATATAGGTGTTTCTCTTACATCCCCACCCCTCATCCATACTGCCTTCCTTATAGCTGTTTCTCTTACATCACCACCCTCATCCATACTGCCTTCCTTATAGCTGTTTCTCTTACATCACCACCCCTCATCCATACTGCCTTCCTTATAGCTGTTTCTCTTACATCACCACCCCTCATCCATACTGCCTTCCTTATAGCTGTTTCTCTTATATCACCACCCCTCATCCATACTGCCTTCCTTATAGGTGTTACATCACCACCCCCCTCATCCATACTGCCTTCCTTATAGGTGTTTCTCTTACATCCCCACCCCTCATCCATACTGCCTTCCTTATAGCTGTTTCTCTTACATCACCACCCCTCATCCATACTGCCTTCCTTATAGGTGTTTCTCTTACATCACCACCCCTCATCCATACTGCCTTCCTTATAGCTGTTTCTCTTTCATCACCACCCCTCATCCATACTGCCTTCCTTATAGGTGCCATCACCACCCCTCATCCATACTGCCTTCCTTATAGCTTTTCTCTTACATCACCACCCCTCATCCATACTGCCTTCCTTATAGCTGTTTCTCTTACATCACCACCCCTCATCCATACTGCCTTCCTTATAGCTGTTTCTCTTACATCACCACCCCTCATCCATACTGCCTTCCTTATAGCTGTTTCTCTTACATCACCACCCCTCATCCATACTGCCTTCCTTATAGCTGTTTCTCTTACATCACCACCCCTCATCCATACTGCCTTCCTTATAGGTGTTACATCACCACCCCTCATCCATACTGCCTTCCATATAGGTGTTTCTCTTACATCCCACCCCTCATCCATACTGCCTTCCTTATAGCTGTTTCTCTTACATCACCACCCCTCATCCATACTGCCTTCCTTATAGCTGTTTCTCTTACATCACCACCCCTCATCCATACTGCCTTCCTTATAGCTGTTTCTCTCACCACCCCCTCATCCATACTGCCTTCCTTATAGGTGTTACATCACCACCCCTCATCCATACTGCCTTCCTTATAGGTGTTTCTCTTACATCCCCACCCCTCATCCATACTGCCTTCCTTATAGCTGTTTCTCTTACATCACCACCCCTCATCCATACTGCCTTCCTTATAGGTGTTTCTCTTACATCACCACCCCTCATCCATACTGCCTTCCTTATAGCTGTTTCTCTTACATCACCACCCCTCATCCATACTGCCTTCCTTATTGCTGTTTCTCTTACATCACCACCCCTCATCCATACTGCCTTCCTTATAGGTGTTTCTCTTACATCACCACCCCTCATCCATACTGCCTTCCTTATAGCTGTTTCTCTTACATCACCACCCCTCATCCATACTGCCTTCCTTATAGCTGTTTCTCTTACATCACCACCTCTCATCCATACTGCCTTCCTTATAGCTGTTTCTCTTACATCACCACCCCTCATCCATACTGCCTTCCTTATAGCTGTTTCTCTTACATCACCACCCTCATCCATACTGCCTTCCTTATAGCTGTTTCTCTTACATCACCACCCCTCATCCATACTGCCTTCCTTATAGGTGTTACATCACCACCCCTCATCCATACTGCCTTCCTTATAGGTGTTACATCACCACCCCCTCATCCATACTGCATTCCTTACAGGTGTTTCTCTTACATCACCACCGCCTCATCCATACCTCCTTTCTGATAGATGTTACATCACCAACCCCTCATCCATACTGCCTTCCTTACAGGTGTTTCTCTTACATCACCACCCCCCTCATCCATACCTCCTTCCTTATAGGTGTTACATCACCACCCCCCTCATCCATACCTCCTTCCTTATAGGTGTTTCTCTTACATCACCACCCCTCATCCATACTGCCTTCCTTATAGGTGTTACATCACCACCCCCTCATCCATACTGCCTTCCTTATAGGTGTTACATCACCGCCCCTCATCCATACTGCCTTCCTTATAGCTGTTTCTCTTACATCACCACCCCTCATCCATACTGCCTTCCTTATAGTTGTTACATCACCACCCCCTCATCCATACTGCCTTCCTTATAGGTGTTTCTCTTACATCCCCACCCCTCATCCATACTGCTTCCTTATAGGTGTTTCACCACCCCTATCCATACTGCCTTCCTTATAGCTGTTTCTCTTACATCACCACCCCTCATCCATACTGCCTTCCTTATTGCTGTTTCTCTTACATCACCACCCCTCATCCATACTGCCTTCCGTATAGGTGTTTCTCTTACATCACCACCCCTCATCCATACTGCCTTCCTTATAGGTGTTTCTCTTACATCACCACCCCTCATCCATACTGCCTTCCTTATAGCTGTTTCTCTTACATCACCACCCCTCATCCATACTGCCTTCCTTATAGCTGTTTCTCTTACATCACCACCCCTCATCCATACTGCCTTCCTTATTGCTGTTTCTCTTATCACCACCCCTCATCCATACTGCCTTCCTTATAGGTGTTTCTCTTACATCACCACCCCTCATCCATACTGCCTTCCTTATAGCTGTTTCTCTTACATCACCACCCCTCATCCATACTGCCTTCCTTATAGCTGTTTCTCTTACATCACCACCCCTCATCCATACTGCCTTCCTTATAGGTGTTACATCACCACCCCTCATCCATACTGCCTTCCTTATAGGTGTTACATCACCACACCCTCATCCATACTGCATTCCTTACAGGTGTTTCTCTTACATCACCACCGCCTCATCCATACTGCCTTCCTTATAGCTGTTTCTCTTATATCACCACCCCTCATCCATACTGCCTTCCTTATAGGTGTTACATCACCACCCCCCTCATCCATACTGCCTTCCTTATAGGTGTTTCTCTTACATCCCCACCCCTCATCCATACTGCCTTCCTTATAGGTGTTTCTCTTACATCACCACCCCTCATCCATACTGCCTTCCTTATAGCTGTTTCTCTTTCATCACCACCCCTCATCCATACTGCCTTCCTTATAGGTGCTACATCACCACCCCTCATCCATACTGCCTTCCTTATAGCTTTTTCTCTTACATCACCACCCCTCATCCATACTGCCTTCCTTATAGCTGTTTCTCTTACATCACCACCCCTCATCCATACTGCCTTCCTCGTAGCTGTTTCTCTTACATCACCACCCCTCATCCATACTGCCTTCCTTATAGCTGTTTCTCTTACATCACCACCCCTCATCCATACTGCCTTCCTTATAGCTTTTTCTCTTACATCACCACCCCTCAGCCATACTGCCTTCCTTATAGGTGTTACATCACCACCCCCCTCATCCATACTGCCTTCCATATAGGTGTTTCTCTTACATCCCCACCCCTCATCCATACTGCCTTCCTTATAGCTGTTTCTCTTACATCACCACCCCTCATCCATACTGCCTTCCTTATAGCTGTTTCTCTTACATCACCACCCCTCATGCATACTGCCTTCCTTATAGCTGTTTCTCTTACATCACCACCCCTCATCCATACTGCCTTCCTTATAGCTGTTTATCTTACATCACCACCCCCTCATCCATACTGCCTTCCTTATAGGTGTTTCTCTTACATCACCACCCCTCATCCATACTGCCTTCCTTATAGCTGTTTCTCTTACATCACCACCCCTCATCCATACTGCCTTCCTTATAGGTGTTACATCACCACCCCTCATCCATACTGCCTTCCTTATAGGTGTTACATCACCACACCCTCATCCATACTGCATTCCTTACAGGTGTTTCTCTTACATCACCACCGCCTCATCCATACTGCCTTCCTTATAGCTGTTTCTCTTATATCACCACCCCTCATCCATACTGCCTTCCTTATAGGTGTTACATCACCACCCCCCTCATCCATACTGCCTTCCTTATAGGTGTTTCTCTTACATCCCCACCCCTCATCCATACTGCCTTCCTTATAGCTGTTTCTCTTACATCACCACCCCTCATCCATACTGCCTTCCTTATAGGTGTTTCTCTTACATCACCACCCCTCATCCATACTGCCTTCCTTATAGCTGTTTCTCTTTCATCACCACCCCTCATCCATACTGCCTTCCTTATAGGTGCTACATCACCACCCCTCATCCATACTGCCTTCCTTATAGCTTTTTCTCTTACATCACCACCCCTCATCCATACTGCCTTCCTTATAGCTGTTTCTCTTACATCACCACCCCTCATCCATACTGCCTTCCTCGTAGCTGTTTCTCTTACATCACCACCCCTCATCCATACTGCCTTCCTTATAGCTGTTTCTCTTACATCACCACCCCTCATCCATACTGCCTTCCTTATAGCTTTTTCTCTTACATCACCACCCCTCATCCATACTGCCTTCCTTATAGGTGTTACATCACCACCCCCCTCATCCATACTGCCTTCCATATAGGTGTTTCTCTTACATCCCCACCCCTCATCCATACTGCCTTCCTTATAGCTGTTTCTCTTACATCACCACCCCTCATCCATACTGCCTTCCTTATAGCTGTTTCTCTTACATCACCACCCCTCATCCATACTGCCTTCCTTATAGCTGTTTCTCTTACATCACCACCCCTCATCCATACTGCCTTCCTTATAGCTGTTTCTCTTACATCACCACCCCTCATCCATACTGCCTTCCTTATAGCTGTTTCTCTTATATCACCACCCCTCATCCATACTGCCTTCCTTATAGGTGTTACATCACCACCCCTCATCCATACTGCCTTCCTTATAGGTGTTTCTCTTACATCCCCACCCCTCATCCATACTGCCTTCCTTATAGCTGTTTCTCTTACATCACCACCCCTCATCCATACTGCCTTCCTTATAGGTGTTTCTCTTACATCACCACCCCTCATCCATACTGCCTTCCTTATAGCTGTTTCTCTTACATCACCACCCCTCATCCATACTGCCTTCCTTATTGCTGTTTCTCTTACATCACCACCCCTCATCCATACTGCCTTCCTTATAGGTGTTTCTCTTACATCACCACCCCTCATCCATACTGCCTTCCTTATAGCTGTTTCTCTTACATCACCACCCCTCATCCATACTGCCTTCCTTATAGCTGTTTCTCTTACATCACCACCTCTCATCCATACTGCCTTCCTTATAGCTGTTTCTCTTACATCACCACCCCTCATCCATACTGCCTTCCTTATAGCTGTTTCTCTTACATCACCACCCCTCATCCATACTGCCTTCCTTATAGCTGTTTCTCTTACATCACCACCCCTCATCCATACTGCCTTCCTTATAGGTGTTACATCACCACCCCTCATCCATACTGCCTTCCTTATAGGTGTTACATCACCACCCCCTCATCCATACTGCATTCCTTACAGGTGTTTCTCTTACATCACCACCGCCTCATCCATACCTCCTTTCTGATAGATGTTACATCACCAACCCCTCATCCATACTGCCTTCCTTACAGGTGTTTCTCTTACATCACCACCCCCCTCATCCATACCTCCTTCCTTATAGGTGTTACATCACCACCCCCCTCATCCATACCTCCTTCCTTATAGGTGTTTCTCTTACATCACCACCCCTCATCCATACTGCCTTCCTTATAGGTGTTACATCACCACCCCCTCATCCATACTGCCTTCCTTATAGGTGTTACATCACCGCCCCCTCATCCATACTGCCGTCCTTATAGCTGTTTCTCTTACATCACCACCCCCTCATCCATACTGCCTTCCTTATAGTTGTTACATCACCACCCCTTCATCCATACTGCCTTCCTTATAGGTGTTTCTCTTACATCCCCACCCCTCATCCATACTGCCTTCCTTATAGGTGTTACATCACCACCCCCCTCATCCATACTGCCTTCCTTATAGGTGTTACATCACCACCCCTCATCCATACTGCCTTCCTTATAGGTGTTACATCACCGCCCCTCATCCATACTGCTTCCTTATAGCTGTTTCTCTTACATCACCACCCCCTCATCCATACTGCCTTCCTTATAGCTGTTTCTCTTACATCACCACCCCTCATCCATACTGCCTTCCTTATAGGTGTTTCTCTTACATCCCCACCCCCTCATCCATACTGCCTTCCTTATAGGTGTTACATCACCACCCCCTCATCCATACTGCCTTCCTTATAGGTGTTACATCACCACCCCTCATCCATACTGCCTTCCTTATAGGTGTTACATCACCGCCCCCTCATCCATACTTTCCTATAGCTGTTTCTCTTACATCACCACCCCTCATCCATACTGCCTTCCTTATAGCTGTTTCTCTTACATCACCACCCCTCATCCATACTGCCTTCCTTATAGGTGTTACATCACCACCCCCTCATCCATACTGCCTTCCTTATAGGTGTTTCTCTTACATCCCCACCCCTCATCCATACTGCCTTCCTTATAGCTGTTTCTCTTACATCACCACCCCTCATCCATACTGCCTTCCTTATAGCTGTTTCTCTTACATCACCACCCCTCATCCATACTGCCTTCCTTATAGCTGTTTCTCTTACATCACCACCCCTCATCCATACTGCCTTCCTTATAGCTGTTTCTCTTACATCACCACCCTCATCCATACTGCCTTCCTTATAGCTGTTTCTCTTACATCACCACCCCTCATCCATACTGCCTTCCTTATAGGTGTTTCTCTTACATCCCCACCCCTCATCCATACTGCCTTCCTTATAGGTGTTACATCACCACCCCCTCATCCATACTGCCTTCCTTATAGGTGTTTCTCTTACATCCCCACCCCTCATCCATACTGCCTTCCTTATAGGTGTTACATCACCACCCCCTCATCCATACTGCCTTCCTTATAGGTGTTACATCACCACCCCCTCATCCATACTGCCTTCCTTATAGGTGTTACATCACCGCCCCCTCATCCATACTGCCGTCCTTATAGCTGTTTCTCTTACATCACCACCCCCTCATCCATACTGCCTTCCTTATAGCTGTTTCTCTTACATCACCACCCCTCATCCATACTGCCTTCCTCTGTTACATCACCACCCCTCATCCATACTGCCTTCCTTATAGGTGTTTCTCTTACATCCCCACCCCTCATCCATACTGCCTTCCTTATAGCACCATCACCACCCATACTGCCTTCCTCATATAGGTGTTTCCTTATAGGTGTTTCTCTTACATCACCACCCCCTCATCCATACTGCCTTCCTTATAGCTGTTTCTCTTACATCACCACCCCTCATCCATACTGCCTTCCTTATAGCTGTTTCTCTTACATCACCACCCCTCATCCATACTGCCTTCCTTATAGCTGTTTCTCTTACATCACCACCCCTCATCCATACTGCCTTCCTTATAGCTGTTTCTCTTACATCACCACCCCTCATCCATACTGCCTTCCTTATAGCTGTTTCTCTTACATCACCACCCCTCATCCATACTGCCTTCCTTATAGGTGTTACATCACCACCCCTCATCCATACCTCCTTTCTGATAGGTGTTACATCACCAACCCCTCATCCATACTGCCTTCCTTACAGGTGTTTCTCTTACATCACCACCCCCCTCATCCATACCTCCTTCCTTATAGGTGTTACATCACCACCCCCCTCATCCATACCTCCTTCCTTATAGGTGTTTCTCTTACATCACCACCCCTCATCCATACTGCCTTCCTTATAGGTGTTACATCACCACCCCCTCATCCATACTGCCTTCCTTATAGGTGTTACATCACCGCCCCCTCATCCATACTGCCGTCCTTATAGCTGTTTCTCTTACATCACCACCCCCTCATCCATACTGCCTTCCTTATAGTTGTTACATCACCACCCCCTCATCCATACTGCCTTCCTTATAGGTGTTTCTCTTACATCCCCACCCCTCATCCATACTGCCTTCCTTATAGGTGTTACATCACCACCCCCTCATCCATACTGCCTTCCTTATAGGTGTTACATCACCACCCCCTCATCCATACTGCCTTCCTTATAGGTGTTACATCACCGCCCCCTCATCCATACTGCCGTCCTTATAGCTGTTTCTCTTACATCACCACCCCCTCATCCATACTGCCGTCCTTATAGCTGTTTCTCTTACATCACCACCCCCTCATCCATACTGCCTTCCTTATAGGTGTTACATCACCACCCCCTCATCCATACTGCCTTCCTTATAGGTGTTTCTCTTACATCCCCACCCCTCATCCATACTGCCTTCCTTATAGCTGTTTCTCTTACATCACCACCCCTCATCCATACTGCCTTCCTTATAGGTGTTACATCACCACCCCTCATCCATACTGCCTTCCTTATAGGTGTTACATCACCACCCCCTCATCCATACTACATTCCTTACAGGTGTTTCTCTTACATCACCACCGCCTCATCCATACTGCCTTCCTTATAGCTGTTTCTCTTACATCACCACCCCTCATCCATACTGCCTTCCTTATAGCTGTTTCTCTTATATCACCACCCCTCATCCATACTGCCTTCCTTATAGGTGTTACATCACCACCCCCTCATCCATACTGCCTTCCTTATAGGTGTTTCTCTTACATCCCCACCCCTCATCCATACTGCCTTCCTTATAGCTGTTTCTCTTACATCACCACCCCTCATCCATACTGCCTTCCTTATAGCTGTTTCTCTTACATCACCACCCCTCATCCATACTGCCTTCCTTATTGCTGTTTCTCTTACATCACCACCCCTCATCCATACTGCCTTCCTTATAGGTGTTTCTCTTACATCACCACCCCTCATCCATACTGCCTTCCTTATAGCTGTTTCTCTTACATCACCACCCCTCATCCATACTGCCTTCCTTATAGCTGTTTCTCTTACATCACCACCTCTCATCCATACTGCCTTCCTTATAGCTGTTTCTCTTACATCACCACCCCTCATCCATACTGCCTTCCTTATAGGTGCTACATCACCACCCCTCATCCATACTGCCTTCCTTATAGGTGTTACATCACCACCCCTCATCCATACTGCCTTCCTTATAGGTGTTACATCACCACCCCCTCATCCATACTGCATTCCTTACAGGTGTTTCTCTTACATCACCACCGCCTCATCCATACCTCCTTTCTGATAGGTGTTACATCACCAACCCCTCATCCATACTGCCTTCCTTACAGGTGTTTCTCTTACATCACCACCCCCGTCATCCATACCTCCTTCCTTATAGGTGTTACATCACCACCCCCCTCATCCATACCTCCTTCCTTATAGGTGTTTCTCTGACATCACCACCCCTCATCCATACTGCCTTCCTTATAGGTGTTACATCACCACCCCCTCATCCATACTGCCTTCCTTATAGGTGTTACATCACCGCCCCCTCATCCATACTGCCGTCCTTATAGCTGTTTCTCTTACATCACCACCCCCTCATCCATACTGCATTCCTTACAGGTGTTTCTCTTACATCACCACCGCCTCATCCATACCTCCTTTCTGATAGGTGTTACATCACCAACCCCTCATCCATACTGCCTTCCTTACAGGTGTTTCTCTTACATCACCACCCCCCTCATCCATACCTCCTTCCTTATAGGTGTTACATCACCACCCCCCTCATCCATACCTCCTTCCTTATAGGTGTTTCTCTTACATCACCACCCCTCATCCATACTGCCTTCCTTATAGGTGTTACATCACCACCCCCTCATCCATACTGCCTTCCTTATAGGTGTTACATCACCGCCCCCTCATCCATACTGCCGTCCTTATAGCTGTTTCTCTTACATCACCACCCCCTCATCCATACTGCCTTCCTTATAGTTGTTACATCACCACCCCCTCATCCATACTGCCTTCCTTATAGGTGTTTCTCTTACATCCCCACCCCTCATCCATACTGCCTTCCTTATAGGTGTTACATCACCACCCCCTCATCCATACTGCCTTCCTTATAGGTGTTACATCACCACCCCCTCATCCATACTGCCTTCCTTATAGGTGTTACATCACCGCCCCCTCATCCATACTGCCGTCCTTATAGCTGTTTCTCTTACATCACCACCCCCTCATCCATACTGCCGTCCTTATAGCTGTTTCTCTTACATCACCACCCCTCATCCATACTGCCTTCCTTATAGGTGTTACATCACCACCCCCTCATCCATACTGCCTTCCTTATAGGTGTTTCTCTTACATCCCCACCCCTCATCCATACTGCCTTCCTTATAGCTGTTTCTCTTACATCACCACCCCTCATCCATACTGCCTTCCTTATAGGTGTTACATCACCACCCCCTCATCCATACTACATTCCTTACAGGTGTTTCTCTTACATCACCACCGCCTCATCCATACTGCCTTCCTTATAGCTGTTTCTCTTACATCACCACCCCTCATCCATACTGCCTTCCTTATAGCTGTTTCTCTTACATCACCACCCCTCATCCATACTGCCTTCCTTATAGCTGTTTCTCTTACATCACCACCCCTCATCCATACTGCCTTCCTTATAGGTGTTACTTCACCACCCCTCATCCATACTGCCTTCCTTATAGGTGTTACATCACCACCCCCTCATCCATACTGCATTCCTTACAGGTGTTTCTCTTACATCACCACCGCCTCATCCATACCTCCTTTCTGATAGGTGTTACATCACCAACCCCTCATCCATACTGCCTTCCTTACAGGTGTTTCTCTTACATCACCACCCCCTCATCCATACTGCCTTCCTTATAGGTGTTACATCACCACCCCCTCATCCATACTGCCGTCCTTATAGCTGTTTCTCTTACATCACCACCCCCCTCATCCATACCTCCTTCCTTATAGGTGTTTATCTTACATCACCACCCCTCATCCATACTGCCTTCCTTATAGGTGTTACATCACCACCCCCTCATCCATACTGCCTTCCTTATAGGTGTTACATCACCACCCCCTCATCCATACTGCCGTCCTTATAGCTGTTTCTCTTACATCACCACCCCCTCATCCATACTGCCTTCCTTATAGTTGTTACATCACCACCCCCTCATCCATACTGCCTTCCTTATAGGTGTTTCTCTTACATCCCCAACCCTCATCCATACTGCCTTCCTTATAGGTGTTACATCACCACCCCCTCATCCATACTGCCTTCCTTATAGGTGTTACATCACCACCCCCTCATCCATACTGCCTTCCTTATAGGTGTTACATCACCACCCCTCATCCATACTGCCTTCCTTATAGCTGTTTCTCTTACATCACCACCCCTCATCCATACTGCCTTCCTTATAGGTGTTACTTCACCACCCCTCATCCATACTGCCTTCCTTATAGGTGTTACATCACCACCCCCTCATCCATACTGCATTCCTTACAGGTGTTTCTCTTACATCACCACCGCCTCATCCATACCTCCTTTCTGATAGGTGTTACATCACCAACCCCTCATCCATACTGCCTTCCTTACAGGTGTTTCTCTTACATCACCACCCCCTCATCCATACTGCCTTCCTTATAGGTGTTACATCACCACCCCCTCATCCATACTGCCGTCCTTATAGCTGTTTCTCTTACATCACCACCCCCCTCATCCATACCTCCTTCCTTATAGGTGTTTATCTTACATCACCACCCCTCATCCATACTGCCTTCCTTATAGGTGTTACATCACCACCCCCTCATCCATACTGCCTTCCTTATAGGTGTTACATCACCACCCCCTCATCCATACTGCCGTCCTTATAGCTGTTTCTCTTACATCACCACCCCTCATCCATACTGCCTTCCTTATAGTTGTTACATCACCACCCCCTCATCCATACTGCCTTCCTTATAGGTGTTTCTCTTACATCCCCAACCCTCATCCATACTGCCTTCCTTATAGGTGTTACATCACCACCCCCTCATCCATACTGCCTTCCTTATAGGTGTTACATCACCACCCCCTCATCCATACTGCCTTCCTTATAGGTGTTACATCACCGCCCCCTCATCCATACTGCCGTCCTTATAGCTGTTTCTCTTACATCACCACCCCCTCATCCATACTGCCGTCCTTATAGCTGTTTCTCTTACATCCCCACCCCTCATCCATACTGCCTTCCTTATAGCTGTTTCTCTTACATCACCACCCCTCATCCATACTGCCTTCCTTATAGGTGTTACATCACCACCCCTCATCCATACTGCCTTCCTTATAGGTGTTACATCACCACCCCCTCATCCATACTGCATTCCTTACAGGTGTTTCTCTTACATCACCACCACCTCATCCATACTGCCTTCCTTATAGCTGTTTCTCTTACATCACCACCCCTCACCCATACTGCCTTCCTTATAGCTGTTTCTCTTATATCACCACCCCTCATCCATACTGCCTTCCTTATAGGTGTTACATCACCACCCCCTCATCCATACTGCCGTCCTTATAGCTGTTTCTCTTACATCACCACCCCCCTCATCCATACCTCCTTCCTTATAGGTGTTTCTCTTACATCACCACCCCTCATCCATACTGCCTTCCTTATAGGTGTTACATCACCACCCCCTCATCCATACTGCCTTCCTTATAGGTGTTACATCACCACCCCCTCATCCATACTGCCGTCCTTATAGCTGTTTCTCTTACATCACCACCCCTCATCCATACTGCCTTCCTTATAGTTGTTACATCACCACCCCCTCATCCATACTGCCTTCCTTATAGGTGTTTCTCTTACATCCCCACCCCTCATCCATACTGCCTTCCTTATAGGTGTTACATCACCACCCCCTCATCCATACTGCCTTCCTTATAGGTGTTACATCACCACCCCCTCATCCATACTGCCTTCCTTATAGGTGTTAAATCACCGCCCCCTCATCCATACTGCCGTCCTTATAGCTGTTTCTCTTACATCACCACCCCCTCATCCATACTGCCGTCCTTATAGCTGTTTCTCTTACATCACCACCCCCTCATCCATACTGCCTTCCTTATAGGTGTTACATCACCACCCCCTCATCCATACTGCCTTCCTTATAGGTGTTTCTCTTACATCCCCACCCCTCATCCATACTGCCTTCCTTATAGCTGTTTCTCTTACATCACCACCCCTCATCCATACTGCCTTCCTTATAGGTGTTACATCACCACCCCTCATCCATACTGCCTTCCTTATAGGTGTTACATCACCACCCCCTCATCCATACTGCATTCCTTATAGGTGTTTCTCTTACATCACCACCCCTCATCCATACTGCCTTCCTTATAGCTGTTTCTCTTACATCACCACCCCTCATCCATACTGCCTTCCTTATAGCTGTTTCTCTTACATCACCACCACTCATCCATACTGCCTTCCTTATAGCTGTTTCTCTTACATCACCACCCCTCATCCATACTGCCTTCCTTATAGCTGTTTCTCTTACATCACCACCCCTCATCCATACTGCCTTCCTTATAGCTGTTTCTCTTACATCACCACCCCTCATCCATACTGCCTTCCTTATTGCTGTTTCTCTTACATCACCACCCCTCATCCATACTGCCTTCCTTATAGGTGTTACATCACCACCCCTCATCCATACTGCCTTCCTTATAGCTGTTTCTCTTACATCACCACCCCTCATCCATACTGCCTTCCTTATAGCTGTTTCTCTTACATCACCACCCCTCATCCATACTGCCTTCCTTATAGGTGTTACATCACCACCCCCTCATCCATACTGCCTTCCTTACAGGTGTTTCTCTTACATCACCACCGCCTCATCCATACCTCCTTCCTGATAGGTGTTACATCACCAACCCCTCATCCATACTGCCTTCCTTACAGGTGTTTCTCTTACATCACCACCCCCCTCATCCATACCTCCTTCCTTATAGGTGTTTCTCTTACATCACCACCCCCTCATCCATACTGCCTTCCTTATAGGTGTTTCTCTTACATCACCACCCCTCATCCATACTGCCTTCCTTATAGGTGTTACATCACCACCCCCTCATCCATACTGCCTTCCTTATAGGTGTTACATCACCACCCCCTCATCCATACTGCCTTCCTAATAGGTGTTACATCACCACCCCCTCATCCATACCTCCTTCCTTATAGGTGTTACATCACCACCCCCTCATCCATACTGCCCATAAAGCACTCTATGACCATCTGTGTCCACAGCTTCATCTCTCTCTCTCTCTCTCTCTCTCTCTCTCTCTCTCCCTCTCTCTCTCTCTTTCTTCAATGTGGCTGAGAGGGTGGTGGTGGGTGAGTTGTGAGATTTGGCCTGTGGGGGGACAGCAGAACAAGCTCAGCTGGGAGACATGCAGAGGGGGTAGGCAAGACCTTTCTGTCCTCTCTTTCTCTGTCCCAACTATGTCTTGTCAACATTAGTGCACTACAACATAGAATGGATAGGGTGGCATTTGGTACTCAGCCTCTGTCACATGGTAACACCAGCTTGTCTGGTTTCATCCTAATTTTACCCTGCTGTCTGGTTTCATCCTCCTTCTACCCTGCTGTCTGGTTTCATCCTCCTTCTACTCTGCTGTCTGGTTTCATCCTCATTTTACCCTGCTGTCTGGTTTCATCCTCCTTCTACTCTGCTGTCTGGTTTTATCATCCTTCTGCTCTGCTGTCTGGTTTTATCCTCCTTCTACTCTGCTGTCTGGTTTTATCCTCCTTCTACCCTGCTGTCTGGTTTTATCATCCTTCTACCCTGCTGTCTGGTTGTATCCTCCTTCTACTCTGCTGTCTGGTTTCATCCTCCTTCTACTCTGCTGTCTGGTTGTATCCTCCTTCTACTCTGCTGTCTGGTTTTATCATCCTTCTACCCTGCTGTCTGGTTGTATCCTCCTTCTACTCTGCTGTCTGGTTTCATCCTCCTTCTACCCTGCTGTCTGGTTTTATCATCCTTCTACCCTGCTGTCTGGTTGTATCCTCCTTATACTCTGCTGTCTGGTTTTATCCTCCTTCTACCCTGCTGTCTGGTTTCATCCTCCTTTTACCAGAGCCCCTCAGGCTTTTGGGATGCAGACGTAGCTTGGCAACACATCAGTCTGGGAGAGGAGAGGAGAGGAGAGGAGAGGAGAGGAGAGGAGAGGAGAGGAGAGGAGAAAGTTAGCTAGCTAGCTGGTCCTTAGAAATAGGATTCTATTTACATGGCTGCTCCTGCCTGCCTGTGGTCGAGTTGATTTAAGATCTGTATGTTCCTGGAATGTTCTGGACTGGGGGAGGGTCATCTCCCAGCTGCAGTGGTCAGGTGTCAGATGTCAGGCTGTCTGACGTCGCAGCAGTAACCAATACAGGAGATCTGAGAAGAAGAGAACAGATAACACATTGTGGCTCATAGAAAGAGAGAGAGAGATGAACTGTCAGTCTGAGAGAATTTCACACACTGGCATACCCGCACACACACATATGCACACACATATGCACACACATACGCGCACACACACACACACACACACACACACACACACACACACACACACACACACACACACACACACACACACACACACACACACACACAAACACACACACACACACACACACACACACACACACACACACACACACACAAACACCACCAACCTCACAATCGTTTTCCTTCAGCTACAAGCCTCTAATTGTTGTTGTATCAGGAGTGTAAGCAGGACAAAATCCATTATCTGACTGTAGATAATATCTGTGTATCTGCTACCATTGATTTTGATGTAACATCGTGGCGTAGACACCTCTTACCAAACTCACTTAACTAACTACTTCTGCTACACATTGAAAATCCATAGAAGCAGGCATAATTGAAGAAGCTTATGTCGCTTTATATTCCAGCCAGGATATGAGACATTTTAATCACAAGGGCAGTTTGTTAGCCTTTATTCCACACTATCCTGTGTTGCTAGCCTTTATTCCACACTATCATGTGTTGCTAGCCTTTATTCCACACTATCCTGTGTTGCTAATCTTTATTCCACACTATCCTGTGTTGCTAATCTTTAATCCACACTATCCTATGTTGCTATCCTTTATTCCACACTATCCTGTGTTGCTAGCCTTTATTCCACACTATCCTGTGTTGCTAGCCTTTATTCCACACTATCCTGTGTTGCTAGCCTTTATTCCACACTATCCTGTGTTGCTAATCTTTATTCCACACTATCCTGTGTTGCTAGCCTTTATTCCACACTATCCTGTGTTGCTAGCCTTTATTCCACACTATCCTGTGTTGCTAATCTTTATTCCACACTATCCTGTGTTGCTAATCTTTATTCCACACTATCCTGTGTTGCTAATCTTTATTCCACACTATCCTGTGTTGCTAATCTTTATTCCACACTATCCCGTGTTGCTAATCTTTATTCCACACTATCCTGTGTTGCTAGCCTTTAATCCACAATATCCTGTGTTGCTAATCTTTATTCCACACTATCCTGTGTTGCTAATCTTTATTCCACACTATCCCGTGTTGCTAATCTTTATTCCACACTATCCCGTGTTGCTAATCTTTATTCCACACTATCCTGTGTTGCTAATCTTTATTCCACACTATCCTGTGTTGCTAGCCTTTATTCCACACTATCCTGTGTTGCTAATCTTTAATCCACACTATCCTGTGTTGCTAATCTTTATTCCACACTATCCCGTGTTGCTAATCTTTATTCCACACTATCCTGTGTTGCTAGCCTTTAATCCACGCTATCCTGTGTTGCTAATCTTTATTCCACACTATCCTGTGTTGCTAATCTTTATTCCACACTATCCCGTGTTGATAATCTTTATTCCACACTATCCTGTGTTGCTAGCCTTTATTCCACACTATCCTGTGTTGCTAATCTTTATTCCACACTATCCTGTGTTGCTAGCCTTTATTCCACACTATCCTGTGTTGCTAATCTTTAATCCACACTATCCTGTGTTGCTCATCTTTATTCCACACTATCCTGTGTTGCTAGCCTTTATTCCACACTATCCTGTGTTGCTAATCTTTATTCCACACTATCCTGTGTTGCTAATCTTTATTCCACACTATCCTGTGTTGCTAATCTTTATTCCACACTATCCTGTGTTGCTAATCTTTATTCCACACTATCATGTGTTGCTAATCTTTATTCCACACTAACCTGTGTTGCTAGCCTTTATTCCACACTATCCTGTGTTGCTAGCCTTTATTCCACACTATCCTGTGTTGCTAATCTTTATTCCACACTATCCCGTGTTGCTCATCTTTATTCCACACTATCCCGTGTTGCTAATCTTTATTCCACACTATCCCGTGTTGCTAATCTTTATTCCACACTATCCCGTGTTGCTCATCTTTATTCCACACTATCCCGTGTTCCTAATCTTTATTCCACACTATCCCGTGTTGCTCATCTTTATTCCACACTATCCCGTGTTGCTAATCTTTATTCCACACTAACCTGTGTTGCTCATCTTTATTCCACACTATCCTGTGTTGCTAATCTTTATTCCACACTATCCTGTGTTGCTAATCTTTAATCCACACTATCCCGTGTTGCTAATCTTTATTCCACACTATCCCGTGTTGCTCATCTTTATTCCACACTATCCCGTGTTGCTCATCTTTATTCCACACTATCCGGTGTTGCTAATCTTTATTCCACACTATCCCGTGTTGCTAATCTTTATTCCACACTATCCCGTGTTGCTAATCTTTATTCCACACTATCCCGTGTTGCTAATCTTTATTCCACACTATCCCGTGTTGCTAGCCTTTATTCCACACTATCCTGTGTTGCTAGCCTTTATTCCACACTATCCTGTGTTGCTAATCTTTATTCCACACTATCCTGTGTTGCTAATCTTTAATCCACACTATCCTGTGTTGCTAATCTTTAATCCACACTATCCTGTGTTGCTAATCTTTAATCCACACTATCCTGTGTTGCTAGCCTTTATTCCACACTATCCTGTGTTGCTAATCTTTATTCCACACTATCCTGTGTTGCTAATCTTTAATCCACACTATCCTGTGTTGCTAATCTTTAATCCACACTATCCTGTGTTGCTAATCTTTATTCCACACTATCCCGTGTTGCTAGCCTTTATTCCACACTATCCTGTGTTGCTAGCCTTTATTCCACACTATCCTGTGTTGCTAATCTTTATTCCACACTATCCTGTGTTGCCAATCTTTAATCCACACTATCCTGTGTTGCTAATCTTTAATCCACACTATCCCGTGTTGCTAATCTTTATTCCACACTATCCTGTGTTGCTAGCCTTTATTCCACACTATCCTGTGTTGCTCATCTTTATTCCACACTATCCCGTGTTGCTAATCTTTATTCCACACTATCCTGTGTTGCTAATCTTTATTCCACACTATCCTGTGTTGCTAATCTAAAGCCAACACCTCATTTGGCCGCCTTTCGTTCCAGTACTCTGCTGCCTGTGACTGGAACGAACTGCAAAAATCGCTGAAGTTGGAGACTTTTATCTCCCTTACCAACTTCAAACATCAGCTATCCGAGCAGCTAACCGATCGCTGCAGCTGTACATAGTCTATTGGTAAATAGCCCACCCATTTTCACCTACCTCATTCCCATACTGTTTTTATACAGTTTTTTTATTTATTTATTTACTTTTCTGCTCTTTTGCACACCAATATCTCTACCTGTACATGACCATCTGATCATTTATCACTCCAGTGTTAATCTGCAAAATTGTATTATTCGCCTACCTCCTCATGCCTTTTGCACACATTGTATATAGACTGCCCATTTTTTTTTTTCTACTGTGTTATTGTTAATTGTTAATTGTTTACTCCATGTGTAACTCTGTGTTGTCTGTTCACACTGCTATGCTTTATCTTGGCCAGGTCGCAGTTGCAAATGAGAACTTGTTCTCAACTAGCCTACCTGGTTAAATAAAGGTGTTCTCAACTAGCCTACCTGGTTAAATAAAGGTGTTCTCAACTAGCCTACCTGGTTAAATAAAGGTGTTCTCAACTAGCCTACCTGGTTAAATAAAGGTGTTCTCAACTAGCCTACCTGGTTAAATAAAGGTGTTCTCAACTAGCCTACCTGGTTAAATAAAGGTGTTCTCAACTAGCCTACCTGGTTAAATAAAGGTGTTCTCAACTAGCCTACCTGGTTAAATAAAGTGTTCTCAACTAGCCTACCTGGTTAAATAAAGGTGTTCTCAACTAGCCTACCTGGTTAAATAAAGGTGTTCTCAACTAGCCTACCTGGTTAAATAAAGGTGTTCTCAACTAGCCTACCTGGTTAAATAAAGGTGTTCTCAACTAGCCTACCTGGTTAAATAAAGGTGTTCTCAACTAGCCTACCTGGTTAAATAAAGGTGTTCTCAACTAGCCTACCTGGTTAAATAAAGGTGTTCTCAACTAGCCTACCTGGTTAAATAAAGGTGTTCTCAACTAGCCTACCTGGTTAAATAAAGGTGTTCTCAACTAGCCTACCTGGTTAAATAAAGGTGTTCTCCAACTAGCCTACCTGGTTAAATAAAGGTGTTCTCAACTAGCCTACCTGGTTAAATAAAGGTGTTCTCAACTAGCCTACCTGGTTAAATAAAGGTGTTCTCAACTAGCCTACCTGGTTAAATAAAGGTGTTCTCAACCGATCTACCTGGATAAATAAAGGTGTTCTCAACTAGCCTACCTGGTTAAATAAAGGTGTTCTCAACTAGCCTACCTGGTTAAATAAAGGTGTTCTCAACTAGCCTACCTGGTTAAATAAAGGTGTTCTCAACTAGCCTACCTGGTTAAATAAAGGTGTTCTCAACTAGCCTACCTGGTTAAATAAAGGTGTTCTCAACTAGCCTACCTGGTTAAATAAAGGTGTTCTCAACTAGCCTACCTGGTTAAATAAAGGTGTTCTCAACTAGCCTACCTGGTTAAATAAAGGTGAAAAAAAAAAAAAAAAAAAAAAAAATTCCAGGCTTACCTGTGTTCTTGGCTTACATGAGAAATCATTGTCTAGTTAGTATGACTCACTCTCTCTGTGTGTGTGTGTGTATTTACAGGCATGTGTGTTGGCCTTCAGTTTACCATCAGCATATGTGAACCGTGTTCACAGCTCCTTATGAGCACATTATCAGGCAGAGATATGGAAAGCAATAGATGCAAGTATTTGGGGGATCTATCTTTGCACACAGGCAACCTCCAAAGATTTACATTCTAGTCATTTAGCAGACGCTCTTATCCAGAGAGACTTACAGATTAGTGAGTATATACATTCTTATTCGTACTAGTCCCCCCACACGGGAATCAAACCCACAACCCTGGCGTTGCAAGTGCCATGCTCTACCAACTGAGGCGCTCTGATGTTCCGTTGCCAACGGGGAAGCTGGCTCGATGCATCTCTACCATCGCATACCAGCCCCTGGCATCCTGCCCAGATATGAAGTATTCCCGAGGAATGGGAGTTTGGGATGCGGGTTGGGGGGTTGTTGGGTGTAGTATATGGGGTGGGCACACACACACGCACACGCACGCACGCGCTCACACACACATGCTCACACACACACACACACACACACACACACACACACACACACACACACACACACACACACACACACACACACACACACACACACACACACACACACACACACACACACCACAAACAAAGGTCATTGCTAATCCAAGGGTCGCAAGATATCCAACCTGGCTGCCACACGTTGAACAAACATGATCCCACCTCCACTCAAATCCACTCTTTATTATGCTGAGCAAAGAGCCTTGGACAGATAGACGCCCTGGGCCTGAGACAGATAGACGCCCTGGGCCTGAGACAGATAGACACCCTGGGCCTGAGACAGATAGACGCCCTGGGCCTGAGACAGATAGACGCCCTGGGCCTGAGACAGATAGACGCCCTGGGCTTGAGACAGATAGACGCCCTGGGCCTGAGACAGATAGACACCCTGGGCCTGAGACAGATAGACGCCCTGGGCCTGAGACAGATAGACGCCCTGGGCCTGAGACAGATAGACAGCCTGGGCCTGAGACAGATAGACACCCTGGGCCTGAGACAGATGGACACCCTGGGCCTGAGACAGATGGACACCCTGGGCCTGAGACAGATGGACCTGGGACGGATGGACACCCTGAACCTGGGACGGATGGACACCCTGGGCCTGGGACAGATGGACACCCTGGACCTGGGACAGATGGACACCTTGAACCTGAGACAGATGGACACCCTGGGCCTGGGACAGATAGACACCCTGGGCCTGGAACAGATGGACACCCTGGGACTGGGACAGATGGACACCCTGAATCTGGGACAGATAGACACCCTCAACCTGGGACAGATGGACACCCTGGGCCTGGGACAGATAGACACCCTGGGCCTGGAACAGATGGACACCCTGGGCCTGGGACAGATGGACACCCTGAACCTGGGACAGATGGACACCCTCAACCTGGGACAGATGGACACCCTGAACCTGGGACAGATGGACACCCTGGGCCTGGGACAGCTGGACACCCTGAACCTGGGACAGATGGACACCCTGGGCCTGATGTACACCCAAGCAGTGAGGCTGAGTCCCAAATTGCACCTTATACCCTATATAGTGCGTTACTTTTCACCAGAGCCCTATGGGTCTCCCTATGGGCCTCCATATGGGTCTCCCTATTGTCCTCCCTATAGGCCTCCCTATTGGCCTCCCTATTGTCCTCTCTATGGGTCTCCCTATAGGCCTCCCTATTGTCTTCCCTATGGGTCTCCCTATTGTCCTCCCTATAGGCCTCCCTATTGTCCTCTCTATGGGTCTCCCTATGGTTCTCCCTATTGTCTTCCCTATGGGTCTCCCTATGGGTCTCCCTATTGTCCTCCCTATAGGCCTCCCTATTGTCCTCTCTATGGGTCTCCCTATGGTTCTCCCTATTGTCTTCCCTATTGTCCTCTCTATGGGTCTCCCTATAGGCCTCCCTATTGTCTTCCCTATGGGTCTCCCTATTGTCCTCCCTATAGGCCTCCCTATTGTCCTCTCTATGGGTCTCCCTATAGGCCTCCCTATTGTCTTCCCTATGGGTCTCCCTATGGTTCTCCCTATTGTCTTCCCTATGGTTCTCCCTATTGTCTTCCCTATGGTTCTCCCTATTGTCTTCCCTATGGTTCTCCCTATTGTCCTCCCTATAGGCCTCCCTATTGTCCTCTCTATGGGTCTCCCTATAGGCCTCCCTATTGTCTTCCCTATGGGTCTGCTTATTGTCCTCCCTATAGGCCTCCCTATTGTCTTCCCTATGGGTCTCCCTATTGTCCTCCCTATAGGCCTCCCTATTGTCTTCCCTATGGGTCTCCCTATTGTCCTCCCTATAGGCCTCCCTATTGTCTTCCCTATGGGTCTCCCTATTGTCCTCCCTATAGGCCTCCCTATTGTCTTCACTATGGGTCTCCCTATTGTCCTCCCTATAGGCCTCCCTATAGGCCTCCCTATTGTCCTCTCTATGGGTCTCCCTATAGGCCTCCCTATTGTCTTCACTATGGGTCTCCCTATTGTCCTCCCTATAGGCCTCCCTATTGTCCTCCCTATAGGCCTCCCAATTGTCCTCCCTATTGTCCTCCCTATTGTCCTCTCTATGGGTCTCCCTATTGTCCTCCCTATTGTCCTCCCTATTGTCCTCCCTATGGGTCTCCCTATTGTCCTCCCTATTGTCCTCCCTAGTGTCCTCCCTATGGGTCTCCCTATTGTCCTCCCTATTGTCCTCCCTATTGTCCTCCCTATGGGTCTCCCTATTGTCCTCCCTATTGTCCTCCATATTGTCCTCCCTATAGGCCTCCCTATTGTCCTCTCTATGGGTCTCCCTATAGGCCTCCCTATTGTCTTCCCTATGGGTCTCCCTATGGGTCTCCCTTTTGGTCTCCCTATTGTCCCTGCTCAGAAGCAGTGATCTACATAGGGAAAATGGTGCCCTTTGTTGCGCTGCCAGTGTCTAAGCAGCAGGTCGGTTGGCCTCTATGGGTTAGTCACTCTGTACACACACTACTGGATGAATTGAGGAGTCATCACGATTGACCAAGAGCCATGCACCGTGAAACTCCTGTTTTGGAAAAACATTTACCTTTTGAATATAGCATTTATTTCTGTAATTAGTTGCAAAAGCACACCTAATTTTATACAGAAGCTTTACATCCTGCAATAAATCTTCCTCTTCCTATTGGCTGTTGTGAGCCTTATAAGCAGCAGCATATAATGTTAGGAACCACGTGGATGTTGATGCAATACTGGCCAGTGAAAAGGTTGTCTGTTGCCTCCAGCTCCTCATCTTCTTCATCCCCCTTTCCTTTTTCGGGAGGGGGCTGGGATGACAGCTCGTTTTGCATCTGCTACTACTTTCACACCTCCGATTGGGACTCCTCTTCTCCCCCCTTCCCTTCCTCCTCCTCCTCTTCTCCCCCTTCCCTTCCTCCTCCTCCTCTTCTCCCCCTTCCCTTCCTCCTCCTCCTCTTCTCCCCCTTCCCTTCCTCCTCCTCCTCTTCTCCCCTTCCCTTCCTCCTCCTCCTCTTCTCCCCCTTCCCTTCCTCCTCCTCCTCTTCTCCCCCTTCCATTCCTCCTCCTCCTCTTCTCCCCCTTCCCTTCCTCCTCCTCCTCTCCTCCCCCCCCTTCCTCCTCCTCCTCTTCTCCCCCTTCCCTTCCTCCTCCTCCTCTTCTCCCCCTTCCTCCTCCTCCTCCTCTTCTCCCCCCCTTCCTCCTCCTCCTCTTCTCCCCTTCCTCCTCCTCCTCCTCTTCTCCCCCTTCCCTTCCTCCTCCTCCTCTTCTCCCCCTTCCCTTCCTCCTCCTCCTCTTCTCCCCCTTCCCTTCCTCCTCCTCCTCTTCTCCCCCTTCCCTTCATCCTCCTCCTCTTCTCCCCCTTCCCTTCATCCTCCTCCTCTTCTCCCCCTTCCCTTCATCCTCCTCTTCTTCTCCCCCTTCCCTTCATCCTCCTCTTCTTCTCCCCCTTCCTTCCTCCTCCTCCTCTTCTCCCCCTTACCTTCCTCCTCCTCCTCTTCTCCCCCTTCCCTTCATCCTCCTCCTCTTCTCCCCCTTCCCTTCATCCTCCTCCTCTTCTCCCCCTTCCTTCCTCCTCCTCCTCTTCTCCCCCTTCCCTTCATCCTCCTCCTCTTCTCCCCCTTCCCTTCATCCTCCTCCTCTTCTCCCCCTTCCCTTCCTCCTCCTCCTCTTCTCCCCCTTCCCGTCCTCCTCCTCCTCTTCTCCCCCTTCCCGTCCTCCTCCTCCTCTTCTCCCCCTTCCCGTCCTCCTCCTCCTCTTCTCCCCCTTCCCGTCCTCCTCCTCCTCTTCTCCCCCTTCCCTTCCTCCTCCTCCTCCTCTTCTCCCCCTTCCCGTCCTCCTCCTCCTCTTCTCCCCCTTCCCTTCCTCCTCCTCCTCTTCTCCCCCTTCCCTTCCTCCTCCTCCTCTTCTCTCCCTTCCCTTCCTCCTCCTCCTCCTCTTCTCCCCCTTCCCTTCCTCCTCCTCCTCTTCTCCCCCTTCCCTTCCTCCTCCTCCTCTTCTCTCCCTTCCCTTCCTCCTCCTCCTCCTCTTCTCTCCCTTCCCTTCCTCCTCCTCCTCCTCTTCTCCCCCCTTCCCTTCCTCCGCCTCCTCTTCTCCCCCTTCCCTTCATCCTCCTCCTCTTCTCCCCCCTTCCCTTCATCCTCCTCCTCTTCTCTTCCAATCACAGCTGCAACAAACAAGAATGGAATACAACAAGCACATAGTACACCAGTTAGGTTACAGTTTACATGAAGGCTGATCAGCAAAACAAATGCATTGTACTGTGTCTGTAATGAAGTCTCTGTACGTCTCCCCCGCAATTCATTAATAAGGCATAGCATCAACACAGAGAAGGCAGTGAGAGACAGGGATGAAGAGAGAGACAGAAGGAGAGAGAAAGGGGGGATGCAGAGAGAGACAGTAGGAAGAGAGAAGGAGGCCTGCATGTGGACTGGATAGAGGGGAGGGAGAGGGAGAGGGAGGGGGAGGGAGGGGAAGGAAGAGAGAGGGAAGGAAGAGAGCGGGAGGCCTGCATGTGGACTGGATAGAGGTGAGGGAGAGGGAGGGGGGAGGAAGAGAGAGGGAAGGAAGAGAGAGGGAGACCTGCATGTGGAATGGATAGAGGGGGAGGGAGTGGGAGGGGGAGGAAGAGAGAGGAGGAAAGAGAAGGAGGCCTGCATGTGGACTGGATAGAGGAGAGGGAGGGGGAGGAAGAGAGAGGGAAGGAAGAGAGAGTGAGGCCTGCATGTGGGCTGGATAGAGGAGAGGGAGGGGGAGGAAGAGAGAGAGAAGGAAGAGAGAGGGAGGCCGGCATGTGGGCTGGATAGAGGAGAGGGAGGGGGAGGAAGAGAGAGGGAAGGAAGAGAGAGGGAGGCCTGCATGTGGGCTGGATAGGGGGGAGAGAGAGTGCCGCACTAACAATGAAATAGACCGTGGCACTTTGAAGCCTCTCCCAGTAGTGTGTAAGTGAACTGGAGGAACACTCCGTCACTGTCACGTGCCAAATTCACAGAGAAAGTCGGCTTTCTGTATGCAGCTGGAGCGAATGAGTCCTGGAGGAAAGGAAACACTGAAAGCTGTGCTGCTCTGCGGCGCAGTACTTTACTCCCCAATCTACTACTCTGTTGTTTTGACTGAAGGTGAGAAACTGGAGAGGGACACAACAGCAGCAAATCATCTTGTGTAGAAAGCAAGTTAACCTGTTGCTGTCAGTCTTTTTTTCCATGTTTTGCTTCTCACTCACTCACTCACTCACTCACTCACTCACTCACTCACTCACTCACTCACTCACTCACTCACTCACTCACTCACTCACTCACTCACTCACTCACTCACTCACTCACTCACTCACTCACTCACTCACTCACTCACTCACTCACTCTGACTGACTGACAGACTGGCACTCTGTCAGTCAGTCACTCTGTCAGTCTATCAGTCACTCTATCAGTCAGTCAGTCAGTCAGTCACTCTGTCAGTCACTATGTCAGTCACTCTGTCAGTCACTATGTCAGTCACTCTGTCAGTCACCCTGTCAGTCACTCTGTCAGTCACTCTGTCAGTCACTCTGTCAGTCTGTCAGTCTGTCAGACAGTCAGTCAGTCTGTCAGTCTGTCAGTCAGTTGCTGTTTCTCTGGCTCATTGGGAGGTTGAGGTTGCAGGTGTGGGTGTATTTTTGACATGATTATCAGTATGTGTGTGTGTGTGTGTCTGGCCCAGCCCTGGATCATCAAATGGTCTAGTCACCCCACCACAACAATAGCAATGACAGCATCGAATGAAAGAGCAGGAGGGATTGGAAACTAGTTTTACGATTACAGATAAAGGTTGGGGTAAATAAAGCCCTGTCTATGACTCAGATACACTACCCATTTGATGGTGCAGACTTCCCTCTTCAATGTCTCCTAAGAAACAACGTGGCAGGGGCTGTGGAGCAAAGCAAACATTCTCTCTCCCAGAACTGAATAGGTAATGGCCAGGTCGCTGAGTACATATTTGAGGATGGAAACAGCCTTTAGTGTGTGATTCTCCATGTCTGTGGAGATCCAAACAGATGGAGTTGCGCATGGAGGGTCAGGGGCG
>NC_088396.1:42145988-42188488 GCF_034236695.1 Oncorhynchus nerka
CCCATAGTGTTCCATTTGGGATGCACACTGGGTTTAAGTAACGGCCTCTTGCATCATCAGGCCCGTGCTGTGCACTCTCAGAAATAAAGGTTTAGATTTGTTTAAAGGGGTACAAATGCTTCTCCCTGTAGTGGTACGTCCTTTGTATCTTTTAGTTAGAAGTACATAGTTGTACCCTTGCAGTTTGTACCCTACAAGTGTGTACCTTAGGGGACAAGATGGTACAGGTACAAAAGTGTACCTTTAGAAAAGGTAAACATGGACCTTTTTAGGGTACCGCCACAGTGACAAATATGTTTGTTCCTTTTAAGTGACGAAAATATACCTCTAAACTAAAACATAGTTTTTTTTACACTGTGAGGTATAAAGCCTCATTTGCATATTTCTCAGCCTGTCTTTCCTGTGTTTTTTTGTTGTTGTCACCAGTAACACCAATGACTGTGTTTCCTAGTGACAGAGACGTGGTTGTTGCATTCAATGGCTTTCAGTTCTGTAGCCTTCACCAAGCCTTCACTAAATGAAAATGTTATAATTCAAATGAAACTCTTTATGATAACACATTACACCACACGGAAGGAAGACCCAGTCACCTCTGATGCAGAGGATAAGTTCATTAGAGTTACCAGCCTCAGAAACTGCAACCCAAATAAATGCTTCACAGAGTTCAAGTAACAGACACATCTCAACATCAACTGTTCAGAGGAGACTGCGTGAATCAGGCCTTCATGGTTGAATTGCTGCAAAGAAACCACTACTAAAGGACACCAATAAGAAGAAGAGATTTGCTTGTGCCAAGAAACACGAGCTATGGACATTAGACAGGTGGAAATCTGTCCTTTGGTCCAAATTTGAGATTTTTGGTTCCAACCGCTGTGTCTTTGTGAGACAGAGTAGGTGAACGGATGTGTGGTTCCCACCGTGAAGCATGGAGGAGGAGGTGTGATGGTGCTTTGCTGGTGACTGTCATGATTTATTTAGAATTCAAGGCACACTTAACCAGCATGGCTACCACAGCATTCTGGGTGGCTACTTTGAAAAATCTTAAATATAAAAAATATATTTAGATTTGTTTAACACTTTTTTAATTACTACCTGATTCCATTTGTGTTATTTGGTAGTTTTGATGTCTTCACTATTATTATACAATGTAGAAAATAGTACAAATAAAGAAAAACCCTTGAAGCTGTGTCTTTTTGATCTTTTTGTACCCCGGGAACAATACTGCACCCTAATCGTACCCTTATTTCTGAGAGTGTATCTGCGTGTCTCCTTGACGTCAGTGTATCTGCGTGTCTCCTTGACGTCAGTGTATCTGCGTGTCTCCTTGACGTCAGTGTATCTGCGTGTCTCCTTGACGTCAGTGTATCTGCGTGTCTCCTTGACGTCAGTGTTATCACACTGTGATCACTAGAGAGGACAGATTTCACGTCCAAATCAATGCTAGCTGTGATAAGAAAAGGTGTTTGGTGTTTTAGTGGTTGTGTCTCAAGTGGTACCTGATTCCCATAGTAGTGCACTTTATAGGGAATAGGGCTCTGGTCTATAGTAGTGCACTATATAGGGAATAGGGCTCTGGTCTATAGTAGTGCACTATATAGGGAATAGGGCTCTGGTCTAAAGTAGTGCACTATATAGGGAATAGGGCTCTGGTCTAAAGTAGTGCCCTATATAGGGAATAGGGCTCTGGTCTAAAGTAGTGCAGTATATAGGGAACGTGGTACCATTTGGGACGCAGATAGAATAGTGGTTAGAGCTTTGGGTCAGTAACCGGAAGGATCGAATCCCCGAGCTGACAAGGTAAAAATGGGTCATTCTGTCCCTGAGCAAGGCAGTTAACCCATTGTTCCCCGGGCGCCAAATACGTCACTGTTGATTAAGGCAGCCTTCTGCACTTCTCTGATTCAGAAAGGTTGGATAGAAATGCGGAAGACACGTATTTGACAACTGACTAGGCCCTTTCCCATTTGGTATGCACACATGATCTATCTTTCTGCTCTGTCTCTCCTCTCCATAGCAGCGTGTGTAGGCATAGTCTCTCCTTGTCAGCACTCACAAGCCAACCTGTGTGGTTTTAATATAAGCAATGCAATTCTAAAAACACACAGTGGTGCATTATTTATAATCTTGGAGAGAGGTCGTTTCAGATCTAATTTCTCACTCCTTATTTGCTCTGATTGGCTCCCTTAATTTTTGTTTGTTTAGTCAGGTAGATGCAAATTCACCTCTTATTTGCATGAAACATCTCAGGGAGAGAGAGAGAGGGGGAAGTATGTGGAAGGAGGGGGTGCAGGGGGTGGAGGATGATGGGAGAGAGAGGGAGGAGTGAGAAGGGAGGGAGGAAGGAGGGGTATGGGGGTGAATGGAGGTTGACGAGAGAGAGAGAGAGAGAGAGAGAGAGAGAGAGAGAGAGAGAGAGAGAGAGAGAGAAAGGAGAGAGAGAGAGAGAGAGAGAGAGAGAGAGAGAGAGAGAGAAGGGGAGGAGGTGGGGATGAGGAAGGATAGGAAAGGAGTGCAGGATGGAGGGGAGGCTTGATGGGAGAAAAGAGGTGGAGGAGGTGGGGCAAGGGATGGAGGGAGGATTGCGGGGTGAAGGAGATTAACGGGCGAGAGAGGTGGAGGAGGTGGGGGTGGAGGGAGGTTGATGGGAGGGAGAGGTGGAGGAGGTGGGGGTGGAGGGAGGTTGATGGGAGGGAGAGAGGGAGGGAGGTGGGGGTGGAGGGAGATTAACGGGTGAGAGAGAGGTGGAGGAGGTGGGGGTGGAGGGAGGTTGATGGAGGGAGAGCTGGAGGAGTTGGGGGTGGAGGGAGGTTGATGGGAGGAGAGGTGGAGGTGGAAGGAGGTTGATGGGAGGGAGCTGGAGGAGGTGGGGTGGAGGAGGTTGATGGGAGGGAGAGCTGGAGGAGGTGGGTGGAGGGAGGTTGATGGGAGGGAGAGCTGGAGGAGGTGGGGTGGAGGGAGGTTGATGGGAGGGAGAGGTGGAGGAGGTGGGGTGGAGGAGGTTGATGGGAGGGAGAGCTGGAGGAGGTGGGGTGGAGGGAGGTTGATGGGAGGGAGAGGTGGAGGAGGTGGGGTGGAGGAGGTTGATGGGAGGGAGAGGTGGAGGAGGTGGGGGTGGAGGGAGAGGTTGATGGGAGGGAGAGCTGGAGGAGGTGGGGTGGAGGGAGGTTGATGGGAGGGAGAGGTGGAGGAGGGGGTGGAGGGAGGTTGATGGGAGGGAGAGGTGGAGGAGGTGGGGTGGAGGGAGGTTGATGGGAGGGAGAGGTGGAGGGAGGTTGATGGGAGGAGAGGAAGGAGGTGGGGTGGAGGGAGGTTGATGGGAGGAAGAGGTGGAGGAGGTGGGGTGGAGGGAGGCTGATGGGAGGGAGAGTGGAAGGAGGTGGGGGTGGAGGAGGTTGATGGGAGGGAGAGGTGGAGGAGGTGGGGGTGGAGGGAGATTAACGGGTGAGAGAGAGGTGGAGGAGGTGGGGTGGAGGGGTGGAGGGATGTTGATGGGAGGGAGAGGTGGAGGAGGTGGGGGTGGAGGGAGATTAACGGGTGAGAGAGAGGTGGAGGAGGTGGGGTGGAGGGGTGGAGGGAGGTTGATGGGAGGGAGAGGTGGCTGCTGCTCTGCAGCTCAGGAGTATTGAGTGAATGCACGCTGCATGTGTTGACTGGTTGCCTGATGCTTGTATCGTGTTAGAACCTGATAGCCTGTTATTGAACCGTATTCAATTTGGACGTTGGTTAATATGATGAAAAAAGTACATCTCTCCTAGATACTGCAGAGCTCAAATCAGAGATTTGAGGGTCGGCTCTGTCGTTGTGCTGTTGTGGACTCCGAATGCTTCCCAAATGGCATCCTATTGCCGTTGTAGTGCAATACTTTTTACCAGAGCCATAGGGTTCTGATCAAAAGTAGTGCACCACATAGGGAATAGGGTGCCATTTGAGGCACATATCCTGTTTGTTAGCGTGAAAATATGTGAAGGGCCTAAGGGGGTGTTGGTGGGTTGGTGGGTTGAGGGGTTGGGGAGTGATGAGGGTGGACATGGCTGTTGGATGGTCTCTGGTTAGATAGGAAGTGACCCTAAGGGGGTGTTGGTGGGTTGAGGGGTTGGGGAGTGGTGAGGGTGGACATGGCTGTTGGATGGCCTCTGGTTAGATAGGAAGTGACCCTAAGGGGGTGTTGGTGGGTTGAGGGGTTGAGGGGTTGGGGAGTGATGAGGGTGGACATGGCTGTTGGATGGTCTCTGGTTAGAGAGGAAGTGACCCTAAGGGGGTGTTGGTGGGTTGGTGGGTTGAGGGGTTGGGGAGTGATGAGGGTGGACATGGCTGTTGGATGGTCTCTGGTTAGATAGGAAGTGACCCTAAGGGGGTGTTGGTGGGTTGGTGGGTTGAGGGGTTGAGGGGTTGGGGAGTGATGAGGGTGGACATGGCTGTTGGATGGTCTCTGGTTAGATATGAAGTGACCCTAAGGGGGTGTTGGTGGGTTGAGGGGTTGGGGAGTGATGAGGGTGGACATGGCTGTTGGATGGTCTCTGGTTAGATAGGAAGTGACCCTAAGGGGGTGTTGGTGGGTTGAGTGGTTGAGGGGTTGGGGAGTGGTGAGGGTGGACATGGCTGTTGGATGGTCTCTGGTTAGATAGGAAGTGACCCAGCACGCGGTGGCTGTGGACATCATGCCTCATGTGTGTGTTGCATTGTCTGAGAGGTGTGAAGAGGAAGATGGCGGGAGGCTCTGAGAACCAACGGTCCCCCCTCTCTCTCTACGCCCCCCCCTCTCTCTCTCCCAGGATACATGTCAGCTCGCGCTCATCTCCCTGCCCACACAGGTCAGCGTCCTGGGGAGTGGAATGGAGGGATAGAGGGATGAGGAGAGTAGGTGGAGGTGAGAAAGAGTCTAGTAACAAATTCACCTTGATGTTTTACAGTAAACCTTCCTCAACGTGTTGAAATCATTTGCAGCTGAAATACCTTCTGTATATATGTACTGGGTTTATCTTTGTTCAGCTCTCTGAGTTACAACCCTGGCCCTGACATACACACACACACACACACACACACACACACACACACACACACACACACACACACACACACGGCTGCAGAGCCGCAGCAGCAGAGCCACAGCAGCAGAGCCACAGCAGCAGAGCCACAGCAGCAGAGCCACAGCAGCAGAGCCACAGCAGCAGAGCGCAGAGCCACAGCCCAATGCCCATAAATCGCCTTTTATGAGCTTGACTTGATGAAACCATTTCCCTCGACACCTTGTTTTTGCCGCACCCGATGTTGGTTTATTTCTCCACAGTCGAGCGGTTTTATGTCCCATTTCAGCTGCTGTGACAGAACCCAGTCCCTGCCTGGGCCCCACATTGCTACCCGTCGCCCCGCCGGCCCTCTCAGATCTCCCAGACAGACACCGCTGTCAGGACAGCCTGTCTCCTGGTGGCTCCCTATGCTTCAGAACTCCTTCACAACCTCACTGTGTCTGCAGGACAGAGAGAGGAGAGAGAGGGAGGGGGAAAGGGAGGCAGAGAGAGGGGAGGGGTAGAGAGCGGGAGAGAGGGAGGGATAGAGAGCGGGAGAGAGGGAGGGGTAGAGAGCGGGAGAGGGAGGGGTAGAGAGAGGGAGAGGGAGGGGTAGAGAGGGAGAAAGAAAGAGATGGGGAAAGGGAGAGAAAGGGAGGAGGAAAGGGAGAGAGAGAGAGAGGGGGGGAAGGGAGAGAGAGGGGGGAAGGAGAGAGAGAGAGGGGGAAGGGAGAGAGAGAGGGAGGGAGGGGGAAGGAGAGAGAGAGGAGGGAGGGGGGGAAGGGAGAGAGAGGGGGAGGGGGAAGGGAGAGAGAGGGGAGGGGAAGGGAGAGAGAGAGGGAGGGGGAACTGGAGAGAGAGGGGGGATAGAGAGAGAATGGGAAAGGAGAGAGAGAGAGAGGGAGGGAAAGGGAGAGAGAGAGGGGGAAGGGAGAGAGAGGGAGGGAGGGAAATGGATAGGGAAGAGCTTTGGAGAAAGAAACAATAGACAGGAAAACAGCCAAGGGAAGAATGGGGGAATTGGGCAATTAAAGGAGAGAGAAAGAGAGGGTTGGGTGTGAAAGAGTTATGGGTAGGGATATATTTAGAGATGAGCATTAAGAGAATGGGAAAATTAAAATGAGAGGGGAAATGCATAGGAGGACTAAAATATAAGTGTCAAAAAAAGAAGAAGGGAGAGAAAGAAGACAGCAACACAGAGGGAATAGATATGAGCAGATAGAGAGAGGGGGAAGGGAGAGAGAGAGAGGGGTAAGGGAGAGAGAGAGGGGGAAGGGAGAGAGAGAGGGGGAGAGAGATGGGGAAGGGAGAGAGAGCGAGAGAGAGAGAGGGAAGGGAGAGAAAGAAGACAGCAACACAGAGGGAATAGATATGAGCAGAGAGAGAGAGGGGGAAAGGTAGAGAGGGGGAGAGAGAGGGAGGGGGAAGGGAGAGAAAGGGAGAGAGGCGGAAAGGAGAGAGAGGGGGGAAGGGAGAGAGTGAGGGAGGGAAGGGAGAGAGACAGGGGGAATGGAGAGAGAGAGGGGGAAGGAATAGAGGAGGGGAAGGGAGAGAGAGAGGGGGAAGGGAGAGAGAAAGGGGGAAGGGAGAGAGAGAGGGGGACGGGAGAGAGAGAGGGGGAAGGGAGAGAGAGAGTCGGAGGGGAAAGGGAGAGAGAGAGGGGGACGGGAGAGAGAGAGAAAGAGAGAGAGAGAGGGAAGGCAGAGAGAGGGGGAAGGGAGAGAGAGAGAGGGGGAAGGGAGAGAGAGAGAGTGAGGGAGGAAGGGAGAGAGAGAGGGGGAAGGGAGAGAGAGAGAGGCGGAAAGGAGAGAGGTGGGATGGGGAGAGAGAGGAGGGAGGGGGAAGGGATAGAGAGAGGGGAGGAGGGAGAGAGAGGGGGAAGGGATAGAGAGGGGGGAGAGAGGAGGGGGAAGGGGAGAGAGAGAGAGGGGAAGGGAGAGAGAGAGAGGGGAGGGGAGGGAGAGAGAGAGGGGGAAGGGAGAGAGTGAGGGGGAAGGGAGAGAGAGAGAGGGGAAGGGAGAGAGAGAGAGGGGAGGGGAGGGAGAGAGAGAGGGGGAAGGAGAGAGAGAGAGGGGGAAGGGAGAGAGGGGGGATAGGGGAGGGAGAGAGAGAGAGAGGGGGAAGGGAGAGAGAGAGAGGGGGGAAGGGAGAGAGAGGGAGGAGGGGGAAGGGAGAGAGAGGGGGAGGGGAAGGAGAGAGAGGGGGAAGGGGAGAGAGAGAGAGAGAGAGGGGGAAGGGAGAGAGAGAGAGGGGGAAGGGAGAGAGAGAGGGGGATAGAGGGAGAGAGAGAGGGGAAGGAAGAGAGAGAGAGATGGGGAAGGGAGAGAGAGAGGGGAAGGGAGAGAGAGAGAGGGGGAAGGGAGAGAGAGGGGGGAGGGGGAAGGGAGAGAGGGGGAGGGGAAGGGAGAGAGAGGGGGAGGGGGAAGGAGAGAGAGAGAGAGAGAGGGGGAAAGGAGAGAGAGGGGAGGGGAACTGGAGAGAGAGGGGGGAGGGATAGAGAGAGAATGGGAAAGGGAGAGAGAGAGAGAGAGAGGGAGGAAAGGGAGAGAGAGAGGGGGCAAGGGAGAGAGAGGGAGGGAAAGGTAGAGAGAGAGAGGGGGAGAGAGAGAGGGAGGGAGGGAAATGGATAGGGAAGAGCTGGAGAAAGAAACAATAGACAGGAAAACAGCCAAGGGAAGAATGGGGGAATTGGGCAATTAAAGGAGAGAGAAAGAGAGGGTTGGGTGTGAAAGAGTTATGGGTAGGGATATATTTAGAGATGAGCATTAAGAGAATGGGAAAATTAAATGAGAGGGGAAATGCATAGGAGGACTAAAATATAAGTGTCAAAAAAAGAAGAAGGGAGAGAAAGAAGACAGCAACACAGGAATAGATATGAGCAGAGAGAGAGAGGGGGAAGGGAGAGAGAGAGAGGGGTAAGGGAGAGAGAGAGGGGGAAGGAGAGAGAGAGGGGGGAGAGAAATGGGGAAAGGGGAGAGAGATTAGAGAGAGGGGAAGGAGAGAAAGAAGACAGCAACACAGAGGGAATAGATATGAGCAGAGAGAGAGAGAGAGAGGGGAAGGTAGAGGGGGAGAGAGAGAGGAGGAGGGGAAATGCTTTGCCTGAGAGGCGGAAAGGAGAGAGAGGGGGAAGGAGAAGGAAGTGAGGGAGGGGAAGGGAGAGAGAGAGGAAATGGAGAGAGAGAGGGGGAAGGAAGAGGGAGTGGGGAAGGGGAGAGAGAAGAGGGGGAAGGAGAGAGAAAGGGGGAGGGGGAGAGAGAGGGGACGGGAGAGAGAGAGGGGGAAGGGAGAGAGAGTCGGAGAGGGAAGGGAGAAGAGAGAGAGGAAGGGACGGGAGAGAGAGAGAAAGGCAGAGAGAGAGAAGGCAGAGAGAGGGGGTAGGGGAAGAGAGGGGGAAGGAGAGAGAGAGGAGGGAGGAAGGGAGAGAGAGAGGAGGGAAGGGAGAGAGAGAGGCGGAAAGGAGAGAGAGGTGGGATGGGAGAGAGAGGGAGGGGGAAGGGATAGAGAGGGAGGGAGAGAGAGAGGGGGAAGGGATAGAGAGGGGGAGAGAGAGAAAGGGGAAGGAGAGAGAGAGAGAGGGGGAGGGGGAGGGAGAGAGAGGGGGAAGGAGAGAGAGAGAGAGGAAGGGAGAGAGAGGGGGAAGGGAGAGAGAGGGGGAAGGGGAGAGAGAGAGGATAGAGGAGAGAGAGAGAGAGGGGGAAGGGAGAGAGAGAGAAAGGGGGAAGGGAGAGAGAGGGGAAGGGAGAGAGAGGGGAAGGGGAAGGAGAGAGAGAGGGGGATAGAGGGAGAGAGAGAGAGGGTGGAAGGGAGAGAGAGAGATGGGCAAGGGGAGAGAGAGAGGGGGATAGAGGAGAGAGAGAGAGGGGGAAGGGGAGAAGGAAGGAGGAGAGGAAGGGAGAGAGAGAAGGAGGGATGGGGAAGGGAGAGAGGGGAGGAGGAAGTGGAGAGAGAGGGGGAAGGAGAGAGAGAGAGAGAGAGAGGGGGAAAGGAGAGAGAGAGGGAGGGGGAACTGGAGAGAGAGGGGAGGGGGATAGAGAGAGAATGGGAAAGGCAGAGAGAGAGAGAGGGAGGGAAAAAGGGAGAGAGAGAGGGGAAGGGAGAGAGAGGGAGGGAAAGGAGAGAGAGAGAGGGGAGAGAGAGAGGGAGGGAGGGAATGGATAGGGAAGAGCTGTGGAGAAAGAAACAATAGAGAGGAGAAAACAGCCAAGGGAAGAATGGGGGAATTGGGCAATTAAAGGAGAGAGAAAGAGAGGGTTGGGTGTGAAAGAGTTATGGGTAGGGATATATTTAGAGATGAGCATTAAGAGAATGGGAAAATTAAAATGAGAGGGAAATGCATGGGAGGACTAAAATATAAGTGTCAAAAAAGAAGAAGGAGAGAAAGAAGACAGCAACACAGAGGAATAGATATGAGCAGATAGAGAGAGGGGAAAGGAGAGAGAGAGGGGTAAGGGAGAGAGAGAGGGGGAAGGGAGAGAGAGAGGGGGGAGAGAAAATGGGGAAAGGAGAGACGAGGAGAGAGAGAGGGAAGGGAGAGAAAGAAGACAGCAAACACAGAGGGAATAGATATGAGCAGAGAGAGAGGGGGAAAGGTAGAGAGGGGGGAGAGAGAGGGAGGGGGAAGGGAGAAAGGAGAGAGGCGGAAAGGAGAGAGGGGGAAGGGAGAGAGGAGGAGGGGGAAGGGAGAGAGAGGGGAATGAGAGAGAGGGGGAAGGAATAGAGGGAGGGGGAAGGGAGAGAGAGAGGGGAAGGAGAGAGAAAGGGGAAGGAGAGAGAGATGGGGCTAGGAGAGAGGAGGGGGAAGGGAGAGTCGGAGGAAGGGAGAGAGAGGGGACGGGAGAGAGAGAGAAAGAAGAGAGAGGGAGAGGGAAGGCAGAGAGAGGGAAGGGAGAGAGAGAGGGGAAGGGAGAGAGAGGGAGGGGAGGAAGAGGAGAGGAGAGAGGAGAGAAGGAGAGAGAGAGGCGGAAAGGAGAGAGAGGTGGGATGGGAGAGAGAGAGGAGGGGAAGGGATAGAGAGAGAGGGAGGGAGAGAGAGGGGGAAGGGATAGAGAGAGGGGGAGAGAGAAAGGGGGAAGGGAGAGAGAGAGAGAGGGGGAGGGGAGAGGAGAGAGAGAGGGGGAAGGAGAGAGAGAGAGAGGGGAAGGGAAGAGAGGGGGAAGGAGAGAGAGGGGGGAAGGAGAGAGGGGGGATAGGAGAGAGAGAGAGGGGGAAGGGGAGAGAGAGAAAGGGGGAAGGGAGAGAGAGGGGAAGGGAGAGAGAGGGAAAGGGGAAGGAGAGAGAGAGGGGATAGAGGAGAGAGAGAGAGGGTGGAAGGGAGAGGGAGAGAAGATGGGGAAGGGAGAGAGAGAGGGGGATAGAGGGAGAGAGAGAGAGGGGGAAGGAGGGAGAGAGAGGAGGGGGAAGGGAGAGAGAGAAGGAGGGAGGGAAAAGGGGGAGGAAGAGAGGGGAGGGGAAGGAGAGAGAGGGGAAGGAGAGAGAGAGAGAGAGAGAGGGGGAAAGGAGAGAGAGAGGGAGGGGGAACTGGAGAGAGGGGGAGGGGATAGAGAGAGAATGGGAAAGGCAGAGAGAGAGAGGAGGGAAAGGAGAGAGAGAGGGGGAAGGGAGAGAGAGGGAGGGAAAGGGAGAGAGAGAGAGGGGGAGAGAGAGAGGGAGGGAGGGAAATGGATAGGGAAGAGCTGTGGAGAAAGAAACAATAGAGAGGAAAACAGCCAAGGGAAGAATGGGGGAATTGGGCAATTAAAGGAGAGAGAAAGAGAGGGTTGGATGTGAAAGAGTTATGGGTGAGGATATATTTAGAGATGAGCATTAAGAGAATGGGAAAATTAAAATGAGAGGGAAATGCATGGGAGGACTAAAATAAAAGTGTCAAAAAAAGAAGAAGGGAGAGAAAGAAGACAGCAACACAGAGGGAATAGATATGAGCAGAGAGAGAGAGGGGGGAAGGGAGAGAGAGAGGGGGTAAGGGAGAGAGAGAGGGGGAAGGGAGAGAGGGGGAGAGAGATGGGGAGAGAGAGCGAGAGAGAGGGGGAAAGGTAGAGAGAGAGGCGGAAAGGAGAGAGAGGGGAAGGGAGAGGAGTGAGGAGGGGAATGGATGGAGAGAGGGGTGGGAGGAGAGAGAGAGGGGAAGGGATAGAGAGAGGGGTAGAGAGAGAGGGGGGAAGGGAGAGAAGAGAGGGAGAGAGATGGGGGGAAGGGGAGAGAGAGAAAGAGAGAGAGAGAGGGGAAGGCAGAGAGAGAGGGGAAAGGGAGAGAGAGAGTGAGGGGAAAGGGAGAGAGAGAGGAAGGGAGAGAGAGAGAGGCGGAAAGGAGAGAGAGGTGGGATGGGGAGAGAGAGTGAGGGGAAGGGATAGAGAGGGGGAGGAGAGAGAGGGAAGGATCGAGAGGGAGAGAGAGTGAGGGGGAAGGGAGAGAGAGGAAGGGAGAGAGAGAGGAGGAGGGGGAGGGAGAGAGAGAGGAGGGGGAGGGAGAGAGAGAGAGGGAAGGGAGAGAGAGGGAGGGGAAGGGAGAGAGAGAGAGAGAGGGGAAGGGAGAGAGAGAGGGGAAGGGAGAGAGAGGGGGAAGGGAGAGAGAGTGAGGAAAGGGAGAGAGAGGGGAAATGAGAGAGAGGGGGAAGGGAAGAGAGAGAGGGGGACGGGAGAGAGAGAGAGAGAGGGGAAGGGAGAGAGGGAGGGGAGAAGGGGGGAGAGAGGGGGAAGGGGAGAGAGAGAGGGAGGGAGGGGAGGGAGGGAGAGAGAGGGGGAGGGGAGGGGAGAGATGGAGAGAGGGAAGGGAGAGGAGGGGAGGGGAGGGGAAAGGGAGAGAGAGGGGAAGGGAGAGAGAGGGGAAGGGAGAGAGAGGGGGGAAGGGAGAGAGAGCGAGAGAGAGATGGGGGAAGGGAGAGAGAGCTGAGAGAGAGAGGGGGAAAGGCAGAGAGAGAGGGGAAAGGAGAGAGAGAGGGGGAAGGGAGAGAGGAGGGAGGGGGAAAAGGATGGAGAGGGGGGGAAGGGAGAGAGTGAGGGAGGGGGAATGGATGGAGAGAGGTGGAGGGAGAGAAGAGGGGAAGAAGAGAGAGAGGGGTAAGGGAGAGAGAGAGGGGGGGGGAAGGGAGAGAGAGAGGAAGGGAGAGAGATGGGGGAAGAGAGAGAGAGAAAGAGAGAGAGAGAGGAAGGCAGAGAGAGGGGGAAGGGAGAGAGAGAGTGAGGGGAGGAAGGGAGAGAGAGAGAGGGGGAAGGGAGAGAGAGAGAGGCGGAAAGGAGAGAGAGAGTGGGATGGGAGAGAGAGAGTGAGGGGGAAGGGATAGAGAGAGGGGGGGAGGGAGAGAGAGGGGGGAAGGGATCGAGAGGGGGGGAGAGTGAGGGGAAGGGAGAGAGAGGGGGAGGGGAGGGAGAGAGAGAGGGAGGGGGAAGGGGAGGGAGAGGGGAAGGGAGAGAGAGAAGTGGAGGGAAGGGGAGGGAGAGAGAGAGAGAGAGGGGGAAGGGAGAGAGAGAGGGGGAAGGGAGAGAGAGGGGGGGAAGGGAGAGAGAGAGGAGGAAGGAGAGAGAGAGGGGAAATGGAGAGAGAGGGGGAAGGGAGAGAGGGAGGGGAGAGAGAGAGAGAGAGAGGGGAAGGGGAGAGGGGGGAGAAGGGGGAGAGAGGGAAGGGAGAGAGAGAGGGAGGGAGGGGAGGGGAGAGAGAGGGGAGGGGAGGAGAGATGGAGAGAGGGGAAGGGAGAGAGAGGAGGGGGAGGGGAGAGAGAGAGGGGGAAGGGAGAGAGAGAGAGGGGGAAGGGAGAGATTTAGGGGGTAAATTTTTAGAGAGAGGGGATAGAGGGAGAGAGAGAGAGGGGGAAGTTAGAGAGAGTGAGAGGGGGAAGGGGAACGGGAAGAGAGAGGAGGGGAGCGAGATAGAGGGGGAGAGGAGGGGGATAGAGGGAGAGGGGGATAGAGGGAGAGAGAGGGGGAAGAGGGAGAGAGAGAGGGGGAAGAGAGAGAGAGAGAGGGGGAAGGGGGAGAGAGAGGAGAGAGAGAGAGAGAGAGGGGGAAGGAAGAGAGAGATGGGGGGAAAGAGAGAGAGAGAGGGGGAAGGGAGAGAGAGAGAGGGGGAAGGGAGAGAGAGGGGGAGGGGAAGGGAGAGAGGGGGAGGGGAAGGGAGAGAGAGGGAGGGGGAAGGGAGAGAGAGAGAGAGAGGGGGAAGGAGAGAGAGAGGGGAGGGGAACTGGAGAGAGGGGGAGGGGGGATAGAGAGAGGGGGCAAGGGAGAGAGAGGGAGGGAAAGGTAGAGAGAGAGAGGGGAGAGAGAGGAGGGAGGAAATGGATAGGAAGAGCTTTGGAGAAAGAAACAATAGACAGGAAAACAGCCAAAGGGAAGAATGGGGAATTGGGCAATTAAAGGAGAGAGAAAGAGAGGTTGGGTGAAAGAGTTATGGGTAGGGATATATTTAGAGATGAGCATTAAGAGAATGGGAAAATTAAAATGAGAGGGGAAATGCATGGGAGGACTAAAATAAAAGTGTCAAAAAAGAAGAAGGGAGAGAAAGAAGACAGCAACACAGGGAATAGATATGAGCAGAGAGAGAGAGGGGGAAGGGAGAGAGAGAGAGGGTAGGAGAGAGAGAGGGGGAAGGGAGAGAGAGAGGGGAGAGAGATGGGGGGAAGGGAGAGAGAGAGGGGGGAAGGGAGAGAGGGGGGGAAGGGAGAGAGAAAGGGGGAAGGAGAGAGAGAGAGGGGGACGGGGAGAGAGAGGGAAGGGAGAGAGAGTCGGATGCAGAGGAGAGAGAGAGAGGGGGGAGAGAGAGAGAGAAAGAGAGAGAGAGAGGAAGGCAGAGAGGGGGAAGGGAGAGAGAGAGGGGGGAAGGGAGAGAGAGAGTGAGGGGAGGAAGGGAGAGAGAGAGGAGGGAAGGAGAGAGAGGCGGAAAGGAGAGAGGTGGGATGGGAGAGAGAGAGGGAGGGGAAGGGATAGAGAGGGGGAGGGAGAGAGAGGGGGAAGGGATAGAGAGGGGGAGAGAAAGGGGAAGGGAGAGAGAGAGAGAGGGGGATAGAGGGAGAGAGAGAGAGAGGGGGAAGGGAGAGAGAGAGAAAGGGGGGAAGGGAGAGAGGGGAAGGGAGAGAGGGGGGAAGGGGAAACGGGAGAGAGAGAGGGGGGATAGAGGGAGAGAGAGAGAGGGTGGAAGGAGAGAGAGAGAGATGGGGAAGGGAGAGAGAGAGGATAGAGGGGAGAGAGAGGGGGAAGGGAGAGAGAGAGAGGGGAAGGGAGAGAGAGAAGAAGGAGGGGGAAGGGAGAGAGAGGGGAGGGGGGAAGGGAGAGAGAGAGAGAGAGAGAGGGAAAGGAGAGAGAGAGGGGGAGGGGGATAGAGAGAGAATGGGAAAGGCAGAGAGAGAGGAGGAAAGGGAGAGAGAGGGGGGGAGAGGGAGAGGATTTTAGGGAAATAGGGAGAGATTTAGGAGAGGGGAGAGAGAGAGAGGGAGGGAGGGAAATGGATAGGGAAGAGCTGTGGAGAAAGAAACAATAGAGGAAAACAAAAGGGAAGAATGGGGAATTGGGCAATTAAAGGAGAGAGAAAGAGAGGGTTGGGGGTGAAAGAGTTATGGGTAGGGATATATTTAGAGATGAGCATTAAGAGAATGGGAAAATTAAAATGAGAGGAAATGCATGGGAGGACTAAAATAAAAGTGTCAAAAAAGAAGAAGGGAGAGAAAGAAGACAGCAACACAGAGGGAATAGATATGAGCAGAGAGAGAGGGGGGAAGGGAGAGAGAGAGAGGGGTAAGGGAGAGAGAGGGGGAAGGGAGAGAGAGGGGGAGAGAGAGATGGGGGGAAGGGAGAGAGAGCGAGAGAGAGAGAGGGGAAAGGTAGAGAGAGAGGCGGAAAGGAGAGAGAGGGGGAAGGGAGAGAGTGAGGGAGGGGGAAAGGAGAGAGAGGGGGGAAGGGAGAGAGTGAGGGAGGGGGAATGGATGGAGAGAGGGGTGGAGGGAGAGAGAGGGGGAAGGGATAGAGAGAGAGGGGCAGGAGAGAGAGAGGGGGGAAGGGAGAGAGAGAGGGGGGAGAGAGATGGGGAAGGAGAGAGAGAAAGAGAGAGAGAGAGGGGGAAGGCAGAGAGAGGGGAAGGGAGAGAGAGAGTGAGGGGAGGAAGGGAGAGAGAGAGGGGGAAGGGAGAGAGAGAGAGAGCGGAAAGGAGAGAGAGGTGGGGGATGGGAGAGAGAGAGTGAGGGGGAAGGGATAGAGAGAGGGGAGGGAGAGAGAGAGGGGGAAGGGATCGAGAGGGGGAGAGAGTGAGGGGAAGGGAGAGAGAGGGGAAGGGAGAGAGAGAGGGAGGGAGGGGAGGGAGAGAGAGAGTGAGGGAGGGAGAGAGAGGAGGGGAAGGGAGAGAGAGGGAGGGGAAGGGAGAGAGAGAGAGAGAGGGGGGGGAGGGAGAGAGAGAGGGGAAGGGAGAGAGAGGGGGAAGGGAGAGAGAGAGGAGGAAGGGAGAGAGAGGGGAAATGGAGAGAGAGGGGGGAAGGGAGAGAGAGAGGGGGACGGGAGAGAGAGAGAGAGAGGGGAAGGGAGAGAGAGAGGGGGGAGAAGGGGGGAGAGGGGGAAGGGAGAGGAGAGAGAGAGGGGAGGGAGGGGGGAGGGAGAGAGAGGGGGAGGGAGGGAGAGATGGAGAGAGGGGAAGGGAGAGAGAGGGAGGGGGAGGGGAGAGAGAGAGAGGGGGAAGGGAGAGAGAGAGAGGGGAAGGGAGAGAGGGGGGTAAGGGGAGAGAGAGAGGGGGATAGAGGGAGAGAGAGAGGGGGAAGTTAGAGAGAGAGAGGGGGAAGGGAACGGGGAGAGAGAGAGGGGGATAGAGGAGCGAGAGAGAGGGGGAAGGGAGAGAGAGAGAGAGGGGGAAGGGAGAGAGAGAGGGGGAGGAGAGAGAGGGAAGAGAGTGAGAGAGAGGTAGGGGAGGAAGAGAGGAGAGAGAGGGGGAAGGAGAGAGAGAGAGGGATAGAGGGAGAGAGAGAGAGAGGGGGAAGGAAGAGAGAGAGAGATGGGGGAAGAGAGAGAGAGAGGGGGAAGGGAGAGAGAGAGGGGAAGGGAGAGAGAGGGGAGGGGGAAGGGAGAGAGGGGAGGGGGGAAGGGAGAGAGAGGGGAGGGGGAAGGGAGAGAGAGAGAGAGAGGGGGAAAGGAGAGAGAGAGGGAGGGGAACTGGAGAGAGAGGGGGAGGGGATAGAGAGAGGGGCAAGGGAGAGAGAGGGAGGGAAAAAGTAGAGAGAGAGAGGGGGGAGAGAGAGAGAGGAGGGAGGGAAATGGATAGGGAAGAGCTTTGGAGAAAGAAACAATAGACAGGAAAACAGCCAAGGGAAGAATGGGGGAATTGGGCAATTAAAGGAGAGAGAAAGAGAGGGTTGGGTGTGAAAGAGTTATGGGTAGGGATATATTTAGAGATGAGCATTAAGAGAATGGGAAAATTAAAATGAGAGGGAAATGCATGGGAGGACTAAAATATAAGTGTCAAAAAAAGAAGAAGGGAGAGAAAGAAGACAGCAACACAGAGGAATAGATATGAGCAGAGAGAGTGAGGGGGAAGGTAGAGAGAGAGAGGGTAAGGGGAGAGAGAGAGGGGGATGTGAGAGAGAGATAGGGGAAGGGAGAGAGAGAGGGGAAGGGAGAGAGGGAGGGGGGAAGGGGAAAGAGAGAGAGGGGGAAGGAAAGAGAGAGAGAGGGGGAAGGGGAGAGAGAGGGGGAAGGAAAGAGAGAGAGAGGGGCGAAGGGAGAGAGAGAGAGAGGGAAGGGAGAGCGAGAGGGGGAGAGGGAAGAGGGAGAGAGAGAGAGAGGGGAGAGGGGAGAGAGAGGGGAAGGGAGAGAGAGAGAGGGGGAAGGGGAGAGAGAGAGAGGGAAGAGAGAGAGATGGAGGGAAGGGAGAGAGAGAGGGGAAGGGAGAGAGGGGAAGGGAGAGAGGAGATGGAGGGAGAGGGAGGAGAGGAGAGGAGAATGGAGAGATGGAGAGAGAGGGGGAGAGGGAGAGAGAGAGGGGGAAGGGAGAGCGAGAGAGAGGGAAGGGAGATAGAGACGGGGAAGGAGAGAGAGAGGGTAAGGGAGAGAGAGGGGGAAGGGAGAGAGAGAGAGGGGAGAGAGAGAGAGAGGGGGGAGAGAGAGTGTGAAAGGGAGAGAGAGAGGGGGAAGGGAGAGAGAGACAGGGAAGGGAGAGAGAGGGGGAAGGACAGAGAGAGAGTGAGGAGGAAGGGAGAGAGAGAGGGGGAAGGGAGAGAGAGAGAGGCGGAAAGGAGAGAGAGGTGGGATGGGAGAGAGAGAGGGAGGGGGAAGGGATAGAGAGAGGGGGAAGGAGAGAGAGAGGGGAAGGGATAGAGAGGGGGAGAGAGTGAGGGGGAAGGGAGAGAGAGAGGGAGGGGAGGGGGAGGGAGAGAGAGAGGGAGGGAGGGAGAGAGAGAGGGGGAAGGGAGAGAGAGTGGGAAGGGAGAGAGAGGGAAGGGAGAGAGAGAGGGGGAAGGGAGAGAGAGAGGGGGATAGAGGGAGAGAGAGAGTGGGGGAGAGAGAGAGAGGGGAAGGGAGAGAGAGAGGGGGAAGGAAGAGAGAGGGGAAGGGGGAACGGGAGAGAGAGAGGGGGATAGAGGGAGAGATAGAGAGAGGGGGAAGGGAGAGAGAGAGGGGGATAGAGGGAGAGAGAGAGAGGGTGGAAGGGGAGAGAGAGAGATGGGGAAGGGAGAGAGAGGGGGATAGAGGGAGAGAGAGAGAGGGGGAGGGAGAGAGAGAGAGGGGGAAGGGAGAGAGAGAGGGAGGGAGGGGGAAGGGAGAGAGAGGGGAGGGGGAAGGGAGAGAGAGAGGGGAGGGGAAGGGAGAGCGAGAGAGAGGGGGAAAGGAGAGAGAGAGGGAGGGGGAACTGGAGAGAGAGGGGGAGGGGATAGAGAGAGAATGGGAAAGGGGAGAGAGAGAGAGAGGGAGGGAAAGGGAGAGAGAGAGGGGGCAAGGGAGAGAGAGGGAGGGAAAGGGAGAGAGAGAGAGGGGGAGAGAGAGAGGGAGGGAGGGAAATGGATAGGGAAGAGCTTTGGAGAAAGAAACAATAGACAGGAAAACAGCCAAGGGAAGAATGGGGGAATTGGGCAATTAAAGGAGAGAGAAAGAGAGGGTTGGGTGTGAAAGAGTTATGGGTAGGGATATATTTAGAGATGAGCATTAAGAGAATGGGAAAATTAAAATGAGAGGGGAAATGCATGGGAGGACTAAAATAAAAGTGTCAAAAAAAGAAGAAGGGAGAGAAAGAAGACAGCAACACAGGGAATAGATATGAGCAGAGAGAGAGAGGGGGGAAGGGAGAGAGAGAGGGGTAAGGGAGAGAGAGAGGGGGAAGGGAGAGAGAGAGGGGGGGAGAGAGATGGGGGAAGGGAGAGAGAGAGGGGGAAGGGAGAGAGAGAGGGGGAAGGGAGAGAGAGTAGGAGGGGAAGGGAGAGAGAGAGAAGGGAGAGAGAGAGAAAGAGAGAGAGAGAAAAGGCAGAGAGAGAGGGGGAAGAGAGAGAGGGGGAAGGAGAGAGAGAGGGGAGGAAGGGGAGAGAGAGAGAGGGGGAAGGGAGAGAGAGAGAGAGGCGGAAAGGAGAGAGAGGTGGGATGGGAGAGAGAGAGTGAGGGGGAAGGGATAGAGAGAGGGGGAGGGAGAGAGAGAGGGGGGACGGGAGAGAGAGAGAGAGAGAGGGGGAGGGAGAGAGGGGGAGAGGGGGAAGGGAGAGAGAGAGGGAGGGAGGGGGAGGGAGAGAGAGGGGGGGGGAGAGAGAGAGAGAGGGGAAGGGAGAGAGAGGGGAGGGGGAAGGGAGAGAGAGAGAGGGGGAAGGGAGAGAGAGAGGGGGAAGGGAGAGAGAGAGAGGGGGAAGGAGAGAGAGGGGGAGGGGGAAGGGGAGAGAGAGAGAGGGGGAAAGGAGAGAGAGAGGGAGGGGGAACTGGAGAGAGAGAGGGGGAGGGGGATACAGAGAGAATGGGAAAGGGAGAGAGAGAGAGGGAGGGAAAGGAGAGAGAGAGGGGGCAAGGAGAGAGAGGGAAAGGAAAAGGAGAGAGAGAGAGGGGGGAGAGAGAGAGGGAGGGAAATCGATAGGGAAGAGCTTTGGAGAAAGAAACAATAGACAGGAAAACAGCCAAGGGAAGAATGGGGGAATTGGGAAATTAAAGGAGAGAGAAAGAGAGGGTTGGGTGTGAAAGAGTTATGGGTAGGGATATATTTAACACAGAGGGAATAGATATGAGCAGAGAGAGGGGGAAGGGAGAGAGAGAGGGGTAAGGAGAGAGAGAGGGGAAGGGAGAGAGAGAGGGGGATGTGAGAGAGAGAGAGATAGGGAAGGGAGAGAGAGAGGGGGAAGGGAGAGAGAGGGGGAAGGGAGAGAGGGAGAAGGGGAAGGGAAAGAGAGAGAGAGGGGGAAGGGAGAGAGAGAGGGGGAAGGGAAAGAGAGAGAGAGGGGGAAGGGAGAGAGAGAGAGAGGGGGAAGGGAGAGAGAGAGAGAGGGGGAAGGGAGAGCGAGAGGGGGACAGGAGAGAGAGAGAGGAGAGAGAGAGAGAGAGAGAGAGGAGGAGAGAGAGAGAGAGGGGGAAGGGAGAGAGAGAGGGGAGAAGGGCGAGAGAGATGGAGGGGGAAGGGAGAGAGAGAGGGGGAAGGGAGAGAGAGAGGGGAAGGGAGAGAGGGAGAGGTGGAGGGGATAGAGGGAGAGGGGAGAATGGAGAGATGGAGAGAGAGAGAGGGGGAAGGGAGAGAGAGAGAGAGGGAAGGAAGATAGAGACGGGGAAGGGAGAGAGAGAGGGGTAAGGGAGAGAGAGGGGGAAGGGAGAGAGAGAGAGGGGGGAGAGAGAGAGAGAGAGAGAGGGAGAGAGAGAGGGTGAAAGGGAGAGAGAGAGGGGGAGGGAGAGAGAAAGAGGGAAGGGAGAGAGAGACAGGGAAGGAGAGAGAGAGAGGGGGAAGGGACAGAGAGAGAGGGAGAGGGGGAAGGGAGAGAGAGGGGGAGAGATAGGGAGAGTGGGAAGGGAGAGAGAGATATTGATTGGGATAGAGGGAGAGGAAAAGGGAGATGGAAATGGGGAGAGAGAGAGAGGGTGGGAGAGGGGGACAGAGAGGCAGGGAAAGGCAGAGGGAGAGAGATGTTTACTGTTCATTTTAATTGTCTATTTCACTTTTGTATATTATCTACTTCACTTGCTTTGGCAATGTTAACATACTGTAAGTTTCCCATGCCAATAAAGCGCCTTGGATTGAATTAAATTGAGAGAGCGAGCGAGAGAGCGCGAAATAAAGATTGAGATAGAGAGAGAGATGGAGAGATAGATTGACTGACTGATTGACAGAGAGGGCATGATGTGAAGAGAAACACAGACGAGGAGAAAGAGAAAGGGAGAAAAATATATTTTCATTCGCTTGGAGCTCTTTCTCTCTCTGACATTGACCCAGGGGTGTAAAATAATGGTTTGAGCCTCTCTGGCTGTCTTCACTCACACTAATCTGTGGTGGTATAATCTGGATTGCTGGGGGAGATGGGGGGAGGAGGGAGGAGACAGAGAGGGTGGAGGAGAGGATGAGGAGGATGAAGTTTACCTAGGATGAATCAGACAAAAAGGAGGGAGTGAGGGAGGGAAGGAAGGAGAGGAATAAGTAGAGAGAGTAGAGTGAGCGGCAGAGAGAGGGCTGTCTGTCTGTCTGTGGCTGCCTGTCTGTATGTGGCTGTCTGTCTGTCTGTGGCTGTCTGTCTGTCTGTGGCTGTCTGTCTGTCTGTCTGTGGCTGCCTGTCTGTATGTGGCTGTCTGTCTGTCTGTGGCTGCCTGTCTGTATGTGGCTGTCTGTCTGTCTGTGGCTGCCTGTCTGTATGTGGCTGTCTGTCTGTCTGTGGCTGCCTGTCTTTATGTGGCTGTCTGTCTGTCTATGGCTGCCTGTCTGTATGTGGCTGTCTGTCTGTCTGTGGCTGCCTGTCTGTATGTGGCTGTCTGTCTGTCTGTGGCTGCCTGTCTGTATGTGGCTGTCTGTCTGTCTGTGGCTGCCTGTCTGTATGTGGCTGTCTGTCTGTCTGTCTGTGGCTGCCTGTCTGTATGTGGCTGTATGTCTGTCTGTGGCTGCCTGTCTTTCTGTCTGTGGTTGCATGTCTGTATGTGGCTGTCTGTCTGTCTGTGGCTGCCTGTCTTTATGTGGCTGTCTGTCTGTCTGTGGCTGCCTGTCTGTATGTGGCTGTCTGTCTGTCTGTGGCTGCCTGTCTGTATGTGGCTGTCTGTCTGTCTGTCTGTGGCTGCCTGTCTGTATGTGGCTGTCTGTCTGTCTGTGGCTGCCTGTCTTTATGTGGCTGTCTGTCTGTCTGTGGCTGCCTGTCTGTATGTGGCTGTCTGTCTGTCTGTGGCTGCCTGTCTGTATGTGGCTGTCTGTCTGTCTGTCTGTGGCTGCCTGTCTGTATGTGGCTGTCTGTCTGTCTGTCTGTGGCTGCCTGTCTGTATGTGGCTGTCTGTCTGTCTGTGGCTGCCTGTCTTTCTGTCTGTGGTTGCATGTCTGTATGTGGCTGTCTGTCTGTCTGTGGCTGCCTGTCTGTATGTGGCTGTCTGTCTGTCTGTCTGTGGCTGCCTGTCTGTATGTGGCTGTCTGTCTGTCTGTGGCTGCCTGTCTGTATGTGGCTGTCTGTCTGTCTGTGGCTGCCTGTCTGTATGTGGCTGTCTGTCTGGCTGTCTGTGGCTGCCTGTCTGTCTGTCTGTGGCTGCCTGTCTGTCTGTCTGTGGTTGCATGTCTGTATGTGGCTATCTGTCTGTCTTTGGCTGCCTGTCTGTATGTGGCTGTCTGTCTGTGGCTGCCTGTCTTTCTGTCTGTGGCTGCCTGTCTGTATGTGGCTGTCTGTCTGTCTGTCTGTCTGTGGCTGCCTGTCTGTATGTGTCTGTCTGTCTGTCTGTCTCTGTCTGTCTGTCTGTCTGTCTCTGTCTGTCTGTCTGTCTGTCTGTCTGTCTGTCTGTCTGTCTGTCTGTCTGTCTGTCTGTCTGTCTGTCTGTGGCTGCCTGTCTGTCTGTGGCTGCATGGCTGTTGTGGAGACTTGGCTGTGTTTCAACAAGGTGATTTAGTGTTTGTAGAGGAGGTAATTCCAGTGAGGCCCTCTGTAACATCCTTATTGGACCTCTCATTAACAGCGAGTAACCTTCAGTTTCTAATGAGGCGTAACTTCTTCACTTGACGAAAGAACAAAGGAGCAGGGGAACACGGAGGCAGTCAACTACCTCTAACAACATCTGGAACCAATCAGATGGAGCAGTATTACATTTGGCTTTAGAAATAGGTTAGGTTACTATAGGTTACTAAATTCATTTCACTAAGGTCAGCACATCAAAATAAATACTGTAGGACGACATACAGTGGTTTGTGAAAGTATTCACCCACTTGGCAATTTTTCCTATTTTGTTGCCTTACAACCTGGAATTAAAATATATTTTTGGGGGGTTTGTATCATTTGATTAACACAACATGCCTACCACTTTGAAGATACAACATATTTTTGATTGTGAAACAAACAACAAATAAGACAGAAAAACAGAAAACTTGACCTTAGTTCCTTTTTTATGTCTCTATTTTAGTTTGGTCAGGGAGTGAGTTGGGGTGGTCATTCTATGTTTTGTGTTCTATGTTTTCTATCTCTATGTGTTTGGCCTGGTATGGTTCCCAATCAGAGGCAGCTGACAATCGTTGTCTCTGATTGAGAACCATACTTTAGGTAGCCTGTTTTCCCATTTTGAGTTGTGGGTGATTGTTTTCTGTGTTGTGTTCAGTACCTGACAGAACTGTTGCATTTTGTTCTACTTTTGTTTTTGTGTCAGTGTTCCGGTTATAATAAACAACATGGACACTTACCACGCTGCGCATTGGTCTGATATTTCCTACTCCTCTTCAGAAGAGGAGGAGAATCGTTACATTTTGTAGCAATTACAGCAATTACAGTACCCTCCCAGCGCCCCGGAGACACAGCACGCAGTGCCGGCGCAGGATACCCTGGGCCGAAACTGCGCTGGGGTATTTCTCTATAAGCTTGGTACATCTAGCCACTGGGATTTTGCCCATTCTCCAAGGCAAAACTGCTCCAGCTCATTCAAGTTGGATTGTTTCCGCTGGTGTACAGCAATCTTGAAGTCATACCACCAATTCTCAATTGGATTGAGGTCTGGGGTTTGACTAGGCCATTCAAAGACATTTAAATGTTTCCCCTTAAACCAGTCAAGTGTTGCTTCAGCAGTATGCTTAGGGTCATTGTCCTGCTGGAAGGTGAACCTCCGTCCCAGTCTCAAATCTCTGGAAGACTGAAACAGGTTTCCCTCAAGAATTTCCCTTTCCCTGTTTCCCAGTTTCCTAGTCCCTGCTGATGAAAAACATCACCACAGCATGATGCTGCCACTACCATGCTTCACTGTGGGGGTGGTGTTCTCGGGGTGGTGAGAGGTGTTGGGTTTGTGCCAGACATAGCATTTTCCTTGATGGCCTAAAAGCTCAATTTATGTCTCATCTGTCCAGAGTACCTTCTTCCATATGTTTGGGGAGTCTCCCACATGCCTTTAAGCAATGGCTTTTTTTCTGGCCACTCTTCCACAAAGCCCAGCTCTGCGGAGTGTATAGTTTAATGTGATCCTATGGACAGATACTCCAATCTCCGCTGTGGAGCTTTGCAGCTCCTTCAGGGTTATCTTTGGTCTCTTTGTTGCCTCTCTGATTAATGCCCTCCTTGGCTGGTCCGTGAGTTTTGGTGTGCGGCCCTCTCTTGGCAGGTTTGTTGTGGTTACATATTCTTTCCATTTTTTAATAATGGATTTATTTGTGCCCCGTGGGATATTCAAAGTTGCAGATATTTTTTTATAACCCAACCCTGATCTGTACTTCTCCACAACTTTGTCCCTGACCTGTTTGGAGAGTTCCTTGGTCGTCAAGGTGCTGCTTGCTTGGTGGTGCCCCTTGCTTAGTGGTGTTGCAGACTCTGGGGCCTTTCAGAACAGGTGTATATATATTGAGATCATGTGACAGATCATGTGACAATTAGATTGCACACAGGTGGACTTTATGTCAGGATTTGTCCAGGGTTGTTCCGGTTTTTGGTCACTAGATGCCCCCATTGTGCCTTTTGACCTTTTGTTTTCCCTTGATCCCCATTATTATTTGCACCTGTGCCTCGTTTCCCCTGATTGTATTTAAACCCTTTGTTTTCCTCAGTCCTTTGCTCTGTGTTTGTATGTTAGCACCCAGCCCTAGTATTCTGTTAACTCTTGTTGATCCCGGTGGACGCTCTTGTGGAATTCTGTTTTTTGTTCTTGTTTATTTATTTTTGAGTATCTTTTGAGGCTTTTTGTGCCCTACCTACCACCTTGTGGATTTACCTTTTTTGTCTTGGAGGATTACCTTTGTTCTTGTGGAATTCCTTTTGAGGTTGTGGAGTTACATGTGTTCCTGAAGGACTTCACTTTTTACTACATTAAATACACCGTCTCAAGTACTGCTGTGTCTGCCTCATCATCTGGGTTCTGCCGACTATTCGTGGCTCAGTTGGTTAAGTGACTGTTTCTCACTCCGGAGACCCGGGTTCGTAACCGGGTCCTGACAGAAACACAGAGCCAAAAATGAACCCAGAGGCAGCCAGTTCCCAGGACCTTGTTGCCATGCTGTCCCACCACCAGGAGACTGTCCAACGCCACAAAGCCGCCCTGGTTCAGCAAGAGGCCTTAATGGCTAGACATTCTCATCTTCTGTCGGAGATGCTGACTTCCATAAAGCAGATATCTGATCGACTTACCTCGGCAACAGTTCCCGTCCCAGTACCTCAGATTCACGTACCCATGGCAGTTAACCCTCTGGCTGAACCTCGCCTTCCACCTCCCCAACGGTTCTCAGGTGATCCAAGTGCTTGTAAAGGGTTTCTCACCCAATGTTCTCTCTCCTTCGAGCTGCAACCTCGTCGTTCCCCACCGACCGGTCTAAGATCGCATATATCATCACCCTGCTGTCGGAAAAGCCCTGGCCTGGGCTACTGCTGTGTGGGATGCCCATAGTTCCTGCTGTGCCAGCTACTCTGCCTTTGCTGAGGAATTCAAACGAGTGTTTCAAGGCCCAAGCAGTGGTCCTGACTCAGCCAAACAGCTCCTGACTCTCCACCAAGGTCGGCGCAGCGTGACGGACTATGCCATCCAGTTCCGCACGGTGGCAGCAGCGAGTGGTTGGAACAACGAGGCGCTCACTGTGTGCTTTCTGAAAGGTCTTTCCGACACTATCCAAGATGAACTGGCCACTCGGGAACCACCGGACAATCTCGAGTCCCTGATCAAGTTGGCCTCACGCATTGACCAGCGTCTGAGAGAGAGAGAACTCAACCGTAGACCTCTAGCCCCTATCAGTCCCAGCTCCGAGTCCCCACCTTTATCCTCGCTGGCTCCACCGGAACCCATGCAGATTGGACGCATCTCCCAGGCTGAGAGAGACCGCCGGATGAGGAGCGACGCTGTCTATATTGCGGCAAACCGGGCCATTTCCGTTCCACGTGTCCCGGGCTCCAGGGAAACGCTCTGTCCCGTACAGACCGGGGAACTGTAACGGGAAACATAACCTCCTCCCATCCGTCCAACTCCCGTCTGCTCATTCCAGTCACCCTTTCCTGGGACAACCACAAGCTTCACCTTCAAGCCTTGGTAGACTCTGGAGCCGCAGGTAACTTCATGGATGGTGTCTGGGCGAAGGAGAATGGCGTTCCCTTTGAACCTCTAAGTGACCCCATGAGGGTTACTACATTGGATGGAAGCCCTTTGGGATCTGGACTTGTCACTCATGTCACTACCTCCTTGCGACTTTCAGTTTCACAACACAAGGAATTGATGAACTTTCATTTCATCTCCTGTTCCGAGTTCCCTCTCGTCCTTGGATACCCCTGGCTTCACAGCCATAACCCTCACATCGACTGGTCTGTGGGCACTATCAAGCAGTGGGGTCCTACGTGCCAAGCTACATGTATTTTCCCGAATTCCCGAGTTCTACTCCCGAGTCTTTAGAATCCATCGACCTGACCCGAGTTCCCGAGTGTTACCATGACCTCAAACTGGTATTTAGCAAACAGAGGGCCACCATGCTACCACCCCATAGACCTTATGTTTGCCCCATCGAACTGTTTCTGGGCACTTGCCCCCCCAGGGGTCGGATCTTTTCCCTATCTCCACCCGAACGAGCTGCTATGGATACCTACATCAAGGACGCTCTGGAAGCAGGCCTCATGCGTCCATCCACCTCCCCGGCGGGAGCAGGGTTTTTCTTTGTGGCCAAGAAAGACGGTGGATTACGCCCTGCATCGACTACCGGGACTCAATGCCATAACCGTCCGTAACCGTTACCCGCTACCCCTTATGGCCACAGCCTTCGAGCTGCTCCAGGAAGCAGTTGTTTTCACTAAGCTTGACCTGCGGAACGCATACCATCTTGTGCGGATCAGACCTGGTGACGAGTGGAAGACCGCGTTCAACACGCCTACTGGTCACTATGAATACTTGGTGATGCCCTTCGGCCTGACCAACGCCCCAGCGGTGTTCCAAGCGCTCATAAACGATGTGCTTAGGGATATGCTTAACATATTTGTGTTTGTTTACTTGGATGACATCCTCATCTTTTCGAGCTCTCTTCAAGAACACACAAAGCATGTCAGACAAGTACTCAAACGCCTCCTAGACAGCCATCTGTACGTTAAGCCGGAAAAATGTGAATTCCATTCATCCCGAGTACAATTCCTGGGATTTGTAGTGGAACCCGGTCGAGTCCAAATGGACCCCAGGAAGGTAGGTGGGGTAGCGGATTAGCCCACCCCCAAATCCGTTAAGGAAGTTCAGCGTTTCCTGGGCTTCACAAACTTTTACCGCAAGTTCATCAAGAACTTCAGCTTGGTGGCAGCCCCTCTCTCAGCTTTAACCAAGGGTGGCAATGCAAGGTTTTTGTGGGGAAGAGAAGCGGAGACGGCCTTCCAAGGACTCAAGCAGCGCGTCCTCTCTGCTCCCATCCTGATACTACCGACTACGGATGAACCGTTTGTGGTGGAGGTAGACGCCTCAGAGGTTGGTGTTGGAGCTGTCCTGTCTCAGAGGGGTGAAGACAAGAAGCTTCATCCGTGCGCTTTCTTCTCACACCGGCTTACCCCGGCTGAGAGGAACTACGATGTGGGGGATCGTGAACTCCTATCGGTTAAGATGGCATTGAAGGAATGGAGACACTGGCTCGAGGGGCTTCTCACCCGTTTCAAGTGCTTACGGACCACAAAAATCTGGAGTATATCCAGCAGGCGAAGCGGTTGAACTCTAGACAAGCTAGATGGTCTCTTTTCTTCAATCGATTCCAGTTTATCCTCACCTATCGGCCCGGTCGAAGAATCTCAAACCGGATGCCCTGTCCCGAGTCTACGCTCCTGCCATTCGAGATGACACGGACATGCCTGTCCTTCCTGCTGCTAAGATCGTGGCTCCGATTTCGTGGCAAGTTGAGGATACCGTGAGACGAGCTCAAGCTATCGAACCGGACCCGAAAGGGGGTCCTGCCAATCGGTTGTTTGTCCCCAAGGCAGTGAGGACTCAGGTCCTTCTGTGGGGGCACTCCTCTCGCCTCACCTGTCACCCGGGCGTAGGTCGCACCTTGGAGTTCATCCAGCGTAAGTTCTGGTGGCCTACCATAAGAGAAGACGTTGCCTCTTTCGTCAATGCCTGCCCCGTGTGCTGCCAGGGCAAATCTTCTCACCTCCGCCCTCAAGGACTCCTTCACCCTTTACCTATTCCCCACAGACCCTGGTCCCATATCTCGTTGGACTTTATTACTGGCCTTCCTCCATCCCATGGCAATACTACTATCCTAGTCATAATCGACAGGTTTTCAAAGGCGGCCAGGTTCGTCCCTCTGACTAAGTTACCTTCTGCCAAGGAGACGGCTGAGTTGGTAATTAATCATGTGTTCCGAGTCTTCGGCATTCCTCAAGATATGGTTTCTGACAGAGGTCCCCAGTTCGCCTCAAGGTTTTGGAAGGCCTTCTGCCAACTCATGGGTGCTTCTGCCAGTCTATCTTCAGGGTACCATCCGAGTCCAACGCCAAACAGAGAGGATGAATCAAGAGCTGGAAGCCACCCTCCGATGTATGACTCGTAAATAACCCGTCCACATGGTCGTCCTTCATTGTTTGGGCCGAATACGCGACAACACCTTGCGCTCCTCCACTGGTATGTCCCCGCACGAGTGTCAGTTTGGCTATGCCCCTCCATTGTTCCCGGACCAGGAGGCAGAAGTCAGAGTGCCTTCAGCCTTGAAGTTCGTCAGACGCTGTCGGCTTATGTGGAGGAAGAAACGTCTTAATCTTATGCGTTCCTCACAGAGGTACCAACAACAAGCCAACAGACGTCGCCGTCCCAGGCCTACCCTGCGCCCCGGCCAGAGAGTCTGGCTCTCCACAAGAGACTTACCACTACGGGTGGAGTCTCGCAAGCTGTCCCAAAAATACATCGGTCCCTTTAAGATTGCCAGGAGAGTTAACCCAGTTTCTTATCGCCTACACTTACCCAGATCCCTTAAGATTAATCCCACATTTCACATTTCCTTATTAAAACCTGTTGTTTTTTCTCCCCTTGTCCCGGCAGACAGACCTCCCCTCCGCCTCGTGTCATTGGAGGCCAGCCGGCTTATACCGTCCCATCGGATACTGGATTCCCGCCGGTGCAGCGGTCCTGGCAGTATCTGGTGGACTGGGAAGGCTACGGTCCCGAGGAGCGCTCCTGGGTTCCTGCCAAAGACATACTGGACCCTGACCTCATTCGTCAGTTCAGGGCTCTCCACCCTGAGAGAGCTGGTAGGAACGTCAGGAGCCGTTCCTAGGGGGGATTCTGTCAGGATTTGGCCAGGGTTGTTCCGGTTTTTGGTCACTAGATGCCCCCATTGTGCCTTTTGACCTTTTGTTTTCCCTTGATCCCCATTATTATTTGCACCTGTGCCTCGTTTCCCTGATTGTATTTAAACCCTTTGTTTTCCTCAGTCCTTTGCTCTGTGTTTGTATGTTAGCACCCAGCCCTAGTATTCTGTTAACTCTGTTGATCCCGGTGGACGCTCTTGTGGAATTCTGTTTTTTGTTCTTGTTTATTTATTTTTGAGTATCTTTTGAGGCTTTTTGTGCTATACCTACCACCTTGTGGATTTACCTTTTTTGTCTTGGAGGATTACCTTTGTTCTTGTGGAATTCCTTTTGAGGTTGTGGAGTTACATGTGTTCCTGAAGGACTTCACTTTTTACTACATTAAATACACCGTCTCAAGTACTGCTGTGTCTGCCTCATCATCTGGGTTCTGCCGACTATTCGTGGCTCAGTTGGTTAAGTGACTGTTTCTCACTCCGGAGACCCGGGTTCGTAACCGGGTCCTGACACTTTATTTAACTAATTATGTGACTTTTGAAGGTAATCGGTTGCACCAGACCTTATTTAGGGGCTTCATAGCAAACGGGTGACTACATATGTACATATTCACGCACCACTTTTCCCTTTTATTATTTTGAGGAGTTTTTTAAATTTCACTTAACCAATTTGGACTATTTTGTCCATTACATGAAATCCAAATAAAAATCTATTTAAAATTAAGGTTGTAACGCAACAAAATCGGAAAAACGCCAAGGGGAATGAATACTTTTGCAAGGCACTGTAACGCATCTATAGATGTCTCATAATCCATATGTTCTTTGTGGAAATGGGATCTTGCCATGACCGTGTGTGGTAGATGTGGCCTGGACTCTGTCCAATGCATGTTATATAACCAACACCATTGCTAAAATAAAGGGCCAGGGAGATCAATTCATCTGGTCCATCCTAGTGTAGTCTGACAGCTGTAGTGTGTGTGTGTGTGTAAATGGTGGGTAATGTTTATTGCATGTGAGCCAATCTTATGGCTTGATCTGTTTTTAGCACTCGTGACCTTTCCGGGGGGGTATTCATTGTTTTTATTGCCACAGGCATTTTCCCCTCTTTTTATGACCGTTTGACGTTTGCTCAGATAGATAGAAGCTGGTCCTGGGGCTCTGTTCACAAACACAAACACACCCCACAGAGCCCCAGGACAGCAGCACAATTAGACCCAACCAAATCATGAGAAAATAAAAAAGATAATTACTTGACACATTGGAAAGAATTAGCAAAAAAAACAGAGCAAACTAGAATTCTATTTGGCCCTAAACAGAGAGTACACAGTGGCAGAATACCTGACCACTGTGACTGACCCAAACTTAAGGAAAGCTTTGACTATATACAGTCTCAGTGATTATAGCCTTGCTATTGAGAAAGGCCGCCATAGGCAGACATGGCTCTCAAGAGAAGACATGCTATGTGCTCACTGCCCACAAAATGAGGTGGAAACTGAGCTGCACTTCCTAACCTCCTGCCCAATGTATGACCATATTAGAGAGACATATTTCCCTCAGATTACACAGACCCACAAAGAATTCGAAAACAAATCCAATTTTGATAAACTCCCATATCTACTGGGTGAAATTCCACAGTGTGCCATCACAGCAGCAAGATTTGTGACCTGTTGCCACGAGAAAAGGGCAACCAGTGAAGAACAAACACCATTGTAAATACAACCCATATTTATGCATATTTATTTTATCTTGTGTCCTTTAACCATTTGTACATTGTTAAAACACTGTATATATATAATATGACATTTGTGATGTCTTTATTGTTTTGAAACTTCTGTATGTGTAATGTTTACTGTTAATTTTTATTGTTAATTTCACTTTTGTATATTATCTACCTCACTTGCTTTGGCAATGTTGACACATGTTTCCCATGCCAATAAAGCCCTTGAATTGAATATAGGATTCCTGGTTCAAAAACCACCATTTGAGGTTTTGCAGCCGACTTATAAACAAAACCAATGGTATGCAATAGCAGTTATCAAGCTTCGTCAAGACACTGTACACAAAGTCAAATCGTAATCAAGGCTGGGGCTCATCAATGCTATAAATTCAAATGGATTTCGTATTATCACGTTTTAACACAGGTCCACACTCACATGAGACGGAAATACATTCTACTGCCTCTTCTTCTCTATTCAGACTCATGTTCTCTTTGTCCCTGTTCAGTGAGACGAGGGAGACGAGGGAGACGAGGGAGACGAAAGGCAGCAGTGTTTTGAGATTCTCGCTCCATAGTGGCCTGTACGCTGCGGCGTGCTGTGTGCTTCGGGAGCTCGTTAAACAAGCAGACGAGCAGGCCGTTTGGCAGCGCCACTCCTGAGCCCGACTGTCACCCTGCCTGGGTCTCTGTTGGAGTCGGAGTCTGGGCCTGCCTCTCCAGGGCTCACTGCCCCCGAGGATGAGAGAGAGAAGTGTAGAGGGTGGAGGGTGTGGAGGGGTGGGGGTTAGAGGGAGGTGGGAGTAGGAAGGGTAGAGGGTGGAGGGTGTGGAGGGAGGGAAGGAGGGGTGGGGGGTGGCGGGGTAGAGGGAGGTGGGAGTAGGAAGGGTAGAGGGTGGAGGGTGTGGAGAGAGGGAAGGAGGGGGTGGCGGGGTTTGAGGGAGGTGGGAGTAGGAAGGGTAGAGGGTGGAGGGTGTGGAGGGAGGGGGAAGGAGGGGTGGGGGGGGTGGTGGGGTTAGAGGGAGGTGGGAGAAGGAAGGGTAGAGGGTGGAGGGATGGAGTCGAGGGAGGGATAAAGGCAGGAGAGGAGGAAGTCAAAACGACTGACTCTGTCACATCCTACATGATTTCTCTCTATAGCGTGGCTCTCACCAGCTCTGACATCACCCAGCCTGTTGACATTAGCCTACCAGGCCGCAGCTCACTGGCAATTATCTCTCCAAATGTCAGTGGAGAGGAGAGGGCTTAGTGATGAGCTGATCAACATGCTCCATGACTAACACCATTCAGGGCCAGGGCACGGTGGAGAGGAGAGACACTTCTCTCCTCATTGTACAGCTGATATTTCTACAGAATCTAATTCAGCTGAGATCTTGTTGGTCTCATTATACTGTACATGTACTGTAGATTGCATATGACAATGTGGTTGAAAGAATGTTTCTATTCCTATAATGACAAACAGTAAACCAATTACATGTATGGATAGTTGTAGAACGAGAACGTAATCAGCCTGTGGGCCCCAGGTGTGGCTGGTCACTTGTTAACCATCTCCCTCACTGTGGCCACCTCAGCCTCAGCAGGGGTCTCCTCTCTGCCCTCTCTCCTCTCTCACCTCACTCCCCTGCCCTCTCTCCTCTCTCCTATCTCTTCCCTCTCCTCTCTCCTCTCTCCTCTCTCACCTCTCTCCCCTGCCCTCTCTCCTCTCTCACCTCTCTCCCCTGCCCTCTCTCCTCTCTCACCTCTCTACCCTGCCCTCTCTACTCTCTCCTCTCTCCCTGCCCTCTCTCCTCTCCCCTATCTCTCCTCTCTCCTCTCTCCCCTCTCCCCTCTCTCCCTCCCCTCTCTCCACTCTCCTCTCTCCTATCTCTTCCTCTCCCCTCCCCTCTCTCCCCTCTCCCTCTCTCCCTCCCCTCCTCCTCTCTCTCCCTCTCCTCGCTCTTGTCTCTCACTTAATATCCTCTCTCCCCTTGCCTCTTTCCTCTCTCCCTTCTCTCCTCTCTACCCTCTCCTCTTTCCTCTCTCCCTTCTCCTCTCTCTCCCCTCCTCTTTCCTCTCTCCCTTATCCTCTCTACCCTCTCCTCTTTCCTCTCTCCCTTCTCCTCTCTACCCTCCCCTCTTTCCTTTCTCTCCCTTCTCCTCTCTACCCTCTCCTCTTTCCTTTCTCTCCCTTCTCCTCTCTACCCTCTCCTCTTTCCCCTCTCCCTTCTCCTCTCTACCCTCTCCTCTTTCCTTTCTCTCCCTTCTCCTCTCTACCCTCTCCTCTTTCCTCTCTCTCCCTTCTCCTCTCTCCCCTCTCTCCTCTTTCCTTTCTCTCCCTTCTCCTCTCTCCCCTCTCTCCTCTTTCCTTTCTCTCCCTTCTCCTCTCTACCATCTCCTCTTTCCTTTCTCTCCCTTCTCCTCTCTCCCTCTCCTCTTCCCATCTCTCCCTTCTCCTCTCTACCCTCTCCTCTTTCCTTTCTCTCCCTTCTCCTCTCTACCCTCTCCTCTTTCCTTTCTCTCCCTTCTCCTCTCTACCCTCTCCTCTTTCCTCTCTACCCTCTCCTCTTTCCCATCTCTCCCTTCTCCTCTCTACCCTCTCCTCTTTCCTTTCTCTCCCTTCTCCTCTCTACCCTCTCCTCTTTCCTTTCCCTCCCTTCTCCTCTCTACCCTCTCCTCTTTCCTTTCTCTCCCTTCTCCTCTCTACCCTCTCCTCTTCCCTCTCTCCCTTCTCCTCTCTACCCTCTCCTCTTTCCTTTCTCTCCCTTCTCCTCTTTCCCCTCTCCTCTTTCCTTTCTCTCCCTTCTCCTCTCTACCCTCTCCTCTTCCCTTTCTCCCTTCTCCTCTCTACCCTCTCCTCTTTCCCTTCTCTCCCTTCTCCTCTCTACCCTCTCCTCTTTCCTCTCTCCCTTATCCTCTCTACCCTCTCCTCTTTCCTCTCTACCCTCTCCTCTCTCCCCTCTCCTCTTTCCTTTCTCTCCCTTCTCCTCTCTCCCCTCTCCTCTTTCCTTTCTCTCCCTTCTCCTCTCTTCCCTCTTCTCTTTCCTTTCTCTCCCTTCTCCTCTCTACTCTCTCCTCTTTCCTTTCTCTCCCTTCTCCTCTCTCATCCTTCTCCTCTCAGTCCTCTCTTCATTCTCCTCTCTTCTCGCCTCTTTCCTCTCTCCCTTTTCCTCTCTACCCTCTCTCCATTCTCCTCTCTCCTCTCTCCTCTCTCCCCTCTCCTCTTTCCTCGCTCTCATCTTCCTTCGCCTCTTTCCTCTCTCCCCTCTCTCCTCTCTCCTCTTTCCTCTCTCCCCTCTCTCCTCTCTCCTCTTTCCTCTCTCTCCCTTCTGCTTACTACTCTCCCTCCCTTCTCCCCTCTCCCCTCTCTCCCCTCTCCTCTTTCCTCTCTCTCCCTTCTCCTCTCTCCCCTCTCTCCTCTCTCTCCCTTCTCCTTACTACTCTCCCTCCCTTCTCCTCTCTCCCCTCTCTCCCTTCTCCTCTCTCCCCTCTCTCCCCTCTCTCCCTTCTCCTCTCTCCCCTCTCTCCTCTACCTCTTCTCCTCTTTCTCCCTTCTCCCTCTTCTCCTCTTTCTCCCTTATCCTCTCTCCCTGCTACTCTCACCCTTGCCTTTATCCCCTCTCTCCCTTTGCCTCTCTCTCACCCTTCTCCTCTCTCCCCTCTCTCTGTGTCATCACACCCTCCACCCAGGGACCAGCCAGCCAGGATGCAGGCAGTAGAGAATCCCACCCCACCCCTCCTGTTGCCCCCTTAGCAGTGCTCTTATCTCCCTTTTCTCTCTCTCATCCCACAGAGCAAGAGGCCCAGAAGCCCAGAAGCCCAGAAGCCCAGAAGCCAGGCTAGAGAGCCACCAACCATGGCAGAGGAAGCGTCCGCTAAAACTAAAGCCGCCAATTAATAGAGACAGCCAACCAGACAGCCAATCAGACAGCCAACCAGACAGCCAATCAGACAGCCAATCAGACAGCCAATCAGACAGCCAACCTGACAGCCAATCAGACAGCCAACCAGGCAGCCAATCAGACAGCCAATCAGACAGCCAATCAGACAGCCAACCAGACAGCCAATCAGACAGCCAATCAGACAGCCAATCAGACAGCCAACCAGACAGCCAATCAGACAGCCAATCAGACAGCCAATCAGACAGCCTGCTGTTTTAATGGGGGGAGAGGAGCAGAGCAGATGTGCTAACGCCATGCTAACGTGTGTGGTTGTTGCTATGCAGAATACACCACTACCCCAAGCCTCACAGAGGAGGGTGTTACCACAGCAAGCCCCAAATTAGTATGTGTTAGGAACGACGATGGCAATTATTTTCATTATTCAAATGGTTACATACGTAATGTGGTTCAATATGTGGTCAGAGGCATCATTTAACATTCAAATTCAAAACAACACATTCTTGAGTTAATGTTTCATTCAGGACTGCACATTAGAATAAAGGAAAAAACAATGACAGATCTTTAGTTGAAATGATTTGCATTGTCTTTGTGCCAAATAATAAAATCTCATAGCGAAGACATGTTTCGTTTTGGTCGAACAAGAGAAGACTGACTGCTGCCTGGGTATTGTCTAAGTAATCTGGAACAGGAGTAGACTGGCTGCTGCCTGTGTATTGTCTAAGTCATCTGGAACAGGAGAAGACTGACTGCTGCCTGTATATTGCCCAAGTCATCTGGAACAGGAGAAGACTGACTGCTGCCTGGGTATTGTCTAAGTAATCTGGAACAGGAGTAGACTGGCTGCTGCCTGTGTATTGTCTAAGTCATCTGGAACAGGAGAAGACTGGCTGCTGCCTGTGTATTGTCTAAGTCATCTGGAACAGGAGAAGACTGGCTGCTGCCTGTGTATTGTCTAAGTCATCTGGAACAGGAGAAGACTGACTGCTGCCTGTATATTGTCTAAGTAATCTGGAACAGGAGAAGACTGACTGCTGCCTGTGTATTGTCTAAGTCATCTGGAACAGGAGAAGACTGGCTGCTGCCTGTGTATTGTCTAAGTCACCTGGAACAGGAGAAGACTGACTGCTGCCTGTGTATTGTCTAAGTCATCTGGAACAGGAGAAGACTGGCTGCTGCCTGTGTATTGTCTAAGTCACCTGGAACAGGAGAAGACTGGCTGCTGCCTGTGTATTGTCTAAGTCACCTGGAACAGGAGAAAACTGACTGCTGCCTGTGTATTGTCTAAGTCATCTGGAACAGGAGAAGACTGGCTGCTGCCTGTGTATTGTCTAAGTCATCTGGAACAGGAGAAGACTGGCTGCTGCCTGTGTATTGTCTAAGTCACCTGGAAGGTTTGTGATTGTGCCAGCTGCCTTCATCCCTTTGGTCCTCCCTGCAGTTCCCTTCCCTTCATTCCCTTCATCCTCCCTGCAGTTCCCTTCATTCATCCCCTTAGAAGCAAAAACTAAAGCAGGAAGTACCAGTGACTCGCTCAACAAGGAAGTGGTCAGATGACGCAGATGCTATGATATAGGACTGTTTTGCTACCACAGCTATGTTCCGGGATTCATCCAATGGCATTGAGGATTATACGACCTCAGTCATCGGCTTCATCAATAAGTGCATCGACGACGACGTCCCCACACTGACCGTACGTACATATCCCAACCAGAAGCCATGGATTACAGGCAACATTCGCATCGAGCTAAAGGCTAGAGCTGCCGCTTTCAAGGAGCGGGACATTATAAGAAATCTCACTATGACTCAGACGAACCATCAAACAAGCAACGAGTCAATACAGGATTAAGATTGAATCCTGCTACAGCGGATCTGACACTCGTCGGATGTGGCAGGGCTTGAAAACTATTACGGACTACAAAGGGAAAGCATGAAGTGCTTTGAAAGGCTGGTCATGGCTCACATCAACGGCATCCTCCTGGATACTCTAGACCCACTCCAATTCCCATACCGCCCTAACAGATGCACAGATGACGCAATTTCAATCGCACTCCACACTGCCGTTTCCCACCTGGACAAAAGCAACACCTATGTGAGAATGCTGTTCATTGACTACTGCTCAGCATTCAACACCATAGTGCCCTCAAAGCTCATCACTAAGCTAAGGACCCTGGGACTAAACACCTCCCTCTGCATCTAGATCCTGGGCTTCCTGACGGGCCACCCCCAGGTGGTAAGGGTAGGCAACAACACGTCTGCCACGCTGTTCCTCAACACTGGGGCCCCTCAGGGGTGTGTACTTAGTCCCGTCCTGTACTCCCTGTTCACCCATGACTGCGTGGCCAAACACGATTCCAACACCATCATTAAGTTTCCTGACGACACAACGGTGGTAGGCCTGATCACCGACAATGACGAGACAGCCTACAGGAAGGTGGTCAGAGACCTGGTAGTGTGGTGCCAGGACAACAACCTCTCCCTCAATGTGAGCAAGACAGAGGAGCTGATTGTAGACTACAAGAAAAGGCAGGCCGAACAGGCCCCCATTAACATCAACAGGGCTGTAGTGGAGCGGGTCGAGAGTTTCAAGTTCCTTGGTGTCCACATCATCAACGATCTATCATGGTCCAAACACACCAACACAGTCATGAAGATGGCACAACAAAACCCTTTCCCTCTCAGGAGACTGAATTTTTTTTGCATGGGTCCCCAGATCCTCAAAAAGTTTTACAGCTGCACCATCGAGAGCATCCTGACAGGTTTCATCCCCGCCTGGTATGGAAACTGCTCAGCATCTGATCGTAAGACGCTACAGAGGGTAATGTCTACAGCCCAGTACATCACTGGGGCCAAGCTTCCTGCAGTCCAGGCCCATAAAATTGTCAGAGACTCCAGTCACCTAAGTCATAGACTGTATTCTCTGCTACCGCATGGCAAGCGGTACCGGAGCGCCAAGTTCAGCGCATGTGACAAATAACATTTGATTTAATTTGATTTGGATTTGGTCCTGCCTGCATTTCCCTTCCCTTCCTCTCCTTGGTCCTGCCTGCATTTCCCTTCCCTTCCTCTCCTTGGTCCTGCCTGCATTTCCCTTCCCTTCCTCTCCTTGGTCCTGCCTGCATTTCCCTTCCCTTCCTCTCCTTGGTCCTGCCTGCATTTCCCTTCCCTTCCTCTCATTGGTCCTGCCTGCATTTCCCTTCCCTTCCTCTCATTGGTCCTGCCTACATTTCGCTTCCCTTCCTCTCATTGGTCCTCCCTGTATTTCTCTTCCCTTCCTCCCCCTCGTCCTCCCTGCATTACCCCTCCCTTCCTCTCCTTGGTCCTGCCTGCATTTCTCTTCCCTTCCTCTCCTTGGTCCTCCCTGCATTTCCCCTCCCTTCCTCTCCTTGGTCCTCCCTGCATTTCTCTTCCCTTCCTCTCCTTGGTCCTCCTTGCATTTCTCTTCCCTTCCTCTCCTTGGTCCTCCCTGCATTTCTCTTCCTTTCCTCTCCTTGGTCCTGCCTGCATTTCCCCTCCCTTCCTCTCCTTGGTCCTGCCTGCATTTCTTTTCCCTTCCTCTCCTTGGTCCTGCCTGCATTTCCCTTCCCTTCCTCTCCTTGGTACTCCCTGCATTTCTCTTCCCTTCCTCTCCTTGGTCCTCCCTGCATTTCTCTTCCCTTCCTCTCCTTGGTCCTCCCTGCATTTCTCTTCGCTTCCTCTCCATGGTCCTCCCTGCATTTCTCTTCCCTTCCTCTCCTTGGTCCTGCCTGCATTTCCCCTCCCTTCCTCTCCTTGGTCCTGCCTGCATTTCTCTTCCCTTCCTCTCCTTGGTCCTCCCTGCATTTCCCCTCCCTTCCTCTCCTTGGTCCTCCCTGCATTTCTCTTCCCTTCCTCTCCTTGGTCCTCCCTGCATTTCTCTTCCCTTCCTCTCCTTGGTCCTCCCTGCATTTCTCTTCCCTTCCTCTCCTTGGTCCTCCATGCATTTCTCTTCCCTTCCTCTCCTTGGTCCTCCCTGCATTTCCCTTCCCTTCCTCTCCTTAGTCCTGCCTGCATTTCTCTTCCCTTCCTCTCCTTGGTCCTGCCTGCATTTCTCTTCCCTTCCTCTCCTTGGTCCTGCCTGCATTTCCCTTCCCTTCCTCTCCTTGGTCCTGCCTGCATTTCCCTTCCCTTCCTCTCCTTGGTCCTGCCTGCATTTCCCTTCCCTTCCTCTCCTTGGTCCTGCCTGCATTTCCCCTCCCTTCCTCTCCTTAGTCCTGCCTGCATTTCTCTTCCCTTCCTCTCCTTGGTCCTGCCTGCATTTCCCTTCCCTTCCTCTCCTTGGTTCTCCCTGCATTTCTCTTCCCTTCCTCTCCTTGGTCCTCCCTGCATTTCTCTTCCCTTCCTCTCCTTGGTCCTGCCTGCATTTCCCTTCCCTTCCTCTCCTTGGTCCTCCCTGCATTTCCCTTCCCTTCCTCTCCTTGGTCCTGCCTGCATTTCCCCTCCCTTCCTCTCCTTGGTCCTGCCTGCATTTCTCTTCCCTTCCTCTCCTTGGTCCTGCCTGCATTTCCCCTCCCTTCGTCTCCTTGGTCCTGCCTGCATTTCCCTTCCCTTCCTCCACTTCCCTTTTCACGGCTTTTAATATTTTCCCGTTGACCTTTACAGAAAGACCAGTAAATGTGAGGTCAATTCATTTTTCTTTTTCTTTTTCATTCTTCTATCTAAATTACCATTTGACATTTGGGTTTGTCCGTCCTCTTGTCTTGCTCACTAAGAGGGGTTAAATACAGAAGGCAGGCATAAAGCCACACCGGGGCCAAAATAAAAAGACTCGGAAATTGACCGACCTTCACCCACCGAGTTGCAGCCCAACTACACTGTCTGACTGTCTGCAGCCCAGGCCAGACCAGAATCTTGTCAGCATCTGAGTTTGCTTACCTGATTTACTTTATTTGCCTCCCCAGAATTGTTTTAATTCCTTTTTTCTCCCCACTAGATTTAATTTATTAATAGATCCTTAACTTTTCTTTTCTAACTAGTTTTTTTCTTTGAGCTTTGCTTTTAGCTAGATTTAATTTTAGCTTTTCTTTTAATGAGATTTGCTGAGAGCTTCCATTTGTTTTTCGACGAGCTTTGATGAGCCTTTATTTACGAGATTTAATTTAGTTTTTAGATGAGCTTTTTTCCATTTAATTTTTTCTTGATTAGATTTAATTTGTTCTCGATTTGATGAGCTTTCTGAGGAGAGCTTCTTTAATGAGATTTGTTTTTCCTTTTAATGAGATTTTGTTTTCTTTGATCTTTTTCTTTAGCTTTGTTTTTTCTTTCTTTGTTTTTTATTTTGTTTTCTTTTTTGTTTTCCTTTATTTAATTTTTCTTGATGAGCTTTTTTGAGCCTTTATTTGTTTATTTGTTTCTTTATGAGCTATTTCTTTTGATGAGCCTTTATTTTTTTTTATGAGCTTTCTTTTCTGGATGAGCTTTTTTCTGAGCTTTGATTTCTTTTTTGGATTTTTTTTTTTGTTTCTTTATTTGTTTTCTTTTATTTGTTTAATTCCATTTGTTTCTTCTTCTAGATTTTTTTTTTATTTTCTTTTAGATTTATTTTCTTTCTTTTAATGATTTGCTTTCTTTTCTGAGCTTCCTTAGATTTGTTTTCCTTTAATAGAGTTTTCCTTTTCTTGATTTAATTTCCCTTCATTTAATAGATTTTCTATCTTTCTTTTGATGAGCCTTGTTTAACTTCCTGCCTTCTTTATTTGTTTTTTATTTCTTTTGATTTAATTTTCTTGAGCTCCCTACCTGAGCCTTAAGCTTTTTCCCTTTTCGGGATGAGATTTAATGTTTTCTTTTCTTTGAATAGATGAGCTTTTCCGGGATGAGCTTTCTTGATGGGATGAGCCTTTATTTGTTTTAGATTTATGTGCCTTCCTTTATAGATTTAATTTCTCTTTTTGTTTTTTAATTTGCTTTCTTTTATTGTTTCTTATTTGTTCTTTGATTTGTTTTCTTTTCTTTACGATTTAACCTGTCTTTCCTTTACCTGCCTTAATTTGCCTCCCCTTATTTGTTTCCCTATTTGTTTCTTTTTGATTTAATTTCTTTGCTATCCTATTAGATTTAATTTCTAATTTTTAGATTACTCTTTATTTTTTCCTTTTATTTTTATTTTTTTTTAGATTTAATTTTTCTTTCGATAGATTTTTATTTTTTTCTTTTTAGATTTAATTTTTTTTCTTTCTTTTTTTTAGATTTAATTTTTTTTAATAGATTTTAAGTTTTTTTTTTTTCTTTTTTTCTTATTTTTTTCTTTTTTTAATTTTTTTTTTTTCTTTTTTTTAATTCTTTCTTTTTAATTTTTATTTTTTTAGATTTAATTTTTTTTTATAGATTAATTTTTTTTTCTTTTTTAGATTTTAATTTTTTTTTTAGGATTTAATTTTTTTCTTTGTTTTTTTTTTCTTTGATTTAATTTTTTTTTCTTTTTTAGATTTCTTTCTTTTTTTTCTTCTTTTTTCTTTATTTAATTTTTTCTTTTTTTAGATTTAATTTTCTTTTCTTTATTTTAGATTTAATTTTCTTTCTTTTTTTTTTAATTTTTCTTTTCTTTTAATAGATTTAATTTCTTTTTTTTCTTAGATTTTTTTTTTTTCTGTTTTTTAGATTTAATTTTTTTGTTTTCATTAGGGATTTAATTTTTTCTTTTCTTTGTTTTTTCTTTTATTTTTTTTTTAGATTTAATTTTTTTTTTTTGATTTAATTTTTTCTTATTTTTAGATTTAATTTTCTTTTTTTCTTTCTTTTTAGATTTAATTTTTTTCTTTCTTTTTAGATTTAATTTGTTTCTTTTCTTTTTAGATTTAATTCTTTTCTTTATTTTTTCTAGATTTAATTTTTTTTTTTAATAGATTTAATGTTTTTCTTTAGATTTAATTTTTTTCTTTTTTATTATTTTTTTTTTCTTTTCTTTTAATAGATTTATTTTTTTTAATTTTTTTTGAATAGATTTTCTTTTTGTTTTTTTTTATTTAATTTTTACTTCTTTTTTTAATTCTTTTCTTTTTTAGATTTAATTTTTCTTTTGATTTAATTTTTTTCTTTTGTTTTTAATTTTTTTCTTTCCTATTGTACTTAGATTTAACTTTTTTCTTTTAAGATTTAATTTTTTTTCTTTTTTTAGATTTAATTTTCTTTTCTTTAATAGATTTTATTTTTTCTTTAATTTTTCCTTTTTTGTTTCTTTTTATTTTTTCTTTTTCTTGACATTTTTTTTTTTTATTTTTTTTCTTTATTTTTTTATTTTTTTTTCTTCTTTTTTTTCTTTTTTTTCTATTTTTTTTTTTTTTTTTTTTTGATTTTTTTTTTTCTTTTTTTTTTTTTTTCTTTTATATTTCTTTATTTTCTTTTATTTTTTTTTTATTTTTTATTTTTTTTTTTTCCTTTTCTTTTATATTTTTTTTTTTTTTTTTTCTTTTATTTTTCTTTTCTTTTTTTCTTTTTATTTTCTTTTCTTTATTTTTTTCTTTTTTCTTTATTTTTTAATTTTTTTTTTCTTTTTTTTCTTTAATTTTTCTATGAGTTTTATTTTTTTCCTTTTTTTTTGTTTTTCTTTCGACGAGCTTTTTTTTGTTTTCTTTTTATAGAGCTTTTTGTTTTCTTCTTTTCTTTTTTAGATTTTTTTTATTTTTTTATTTTAAGTTTTATTTTTTTTTTTCTTTTTATTTGTTTTTCTTTTTGAGCTTTTAATAGATTTAATGAGCTTTTTCTTTAATAGATTTAATTTTTTTTTTTCTTTAGATTTAATTTTCTTTCTTTTTTAGATTTAACTTTATTTTTTCTTTTTTTTTCTTTTCTTATTTTTGTTTAATTTTTATCTTTTTATCTTTAATTTCTTCTTATTTTTAATAGATTTAATTTCTTTAGATTTCTTTTCTTTTTCTTTTATTTTTAACTTATTTTTTATTTTTACCTTTCTTTTTTCTTTAAATTTAATTTTTCTTCCATTTAATCTTTTTCTTTTTTATTTTATTTTCCTTTCTTTTAATAGATTTAATTTTTTTAATTTTTGTTTTTTTTATTTTTTTCTTTTTTTTTATTCTTTAATTTTTTTTCTTTTTTTTTAAGCTTCTTTCTATTTAATTCTTT
>NC_088396.1:42198488-42212834 GCF_034236695.1 Oncorhynchus nerka
GGTGCAGGGGAGGAGGGTGCAGGAGGTGCGAGAGGTGAGGAGGGGAGGAATACAGAGGAAGTGAGGAAGAGAGAGAAGAGGAGGATGGGAGTAGGAAGAGGGAGGAGAGAGGGGTGGGAGAGAGAGGATGAGAGAGAGAGAGGTACAGAAAGAGGAGAGAGAGGAGGGAGGGAGGGGACTGAGAGAGGAGGGGGAGAGAGAGAAGAGGAGGAGAGAGAGGAGGAGAGAGAGAGAGAGAGAGAGAGCGTGATGTTAAATTACTGCCTGTCCCCTGCTTGCCAAAAGAAAGCATCATCATAAAAGATAAATGAGAGCAGATAAAGACTGAAGGCACTGAGCCGGGTCCAACCCAGTAGTCCTGATTCCTACACAGCTTTGCCAAGGCCAGGGGGCTTGTTGGCAGCACTGAAATGGGATTCACCACTTACTCTAGGGACAATTATCTCCTGGTCCGCTTCAGTTCACCACCTATTACAATGTAACAACATATTTATAACCTGTTGTATCTGTAGTAAAACAAGTTCATGGAGAAATCACATGAACATGATTAAAGAATATAGAGCAATATACTGTTTCAAATGGGAAAGAGATTTTCTCTTCAGGTCCAGTGACTTGTTTTCAGGAGTTGGTGGACTCTTCAATAGGCAAATATATGTTCAATTACAGACTACAGATCTTAACTTGATCACCATGTTGATATTTATAACATGTAGTGTAATTGAGGTTAAAAAATACTTTTGAAGTTTGTAATTTCTACTTTGAAATTTCAGACTCGATTTTCTTTTACGAAAATGTTTTTATCCCGTACAAAAATGTATGTAGGTATTTGCTAAACGCTGAAATATAGAGGCAATGAGCCATGGCCGTTTCACAGAGCAATCAGCCAGCCATGTTGAGTTACTACACAGACATTAATGACACTGTCGATACCTTCATTAGCCAAAGGCAGCTACCGCACTTACATTTTTGGTGTGTGTATGTGTTTATGTGTGTGTATGTGTGTGTGTGTGTGTGTGTGTGTGTGTGTGTGTGTGTGTGTGTGTGTGTGTGTGTGTGTGTGTGTGTGTGTGTGTGAATGCACATGCGTTTGTGTGAGAAGATTATTACCAACACTAATATTTATACTTAATAGATTGGTCTGCTACAGTGACTTATGGGTAAATAATAGCGGCAGGTGTTATTGACTGTCAGAGCAGCCCGTCTGAAGACAATACGGGGCCTGAGTTCCAAATGGCACCCTATTCTCTACATAGCGCACAACGTTTGACCAGGGCTCACTGTACTCTGGTCAAAAGTAGTGCACTATACAGGAAATGGGGTTCCGTTTGGAACGCAGCCCAGGAGACAATACAGCCTCCTGACCCATGAAGGAGACAATATAGCCTCCTGACCCATGAAGGAGACACTACAGCCTCCTGACCCATGGAGGAGACACTACAGCCTCCTGACCCATGGAGGAGACACTACAGCCTCCTGACCCATGAAGGAGACACTACAACCTCCTGACCCATGAAGGAGACACTACAACCTCCTGACCCATGGAGGAGACACTACAGCCTCCTGACCCATGGAGGAGACACTACAGCCTCCTGACCCATGAAGGAGACACTACAACCTCCTGACCCATGAAGGAGACACTACAGCCTCCTGACCCATGGAGGAGACAATACAGCCTCCTGACCCATGAAGGAGACAATACAGCCTCCTGACCCATGGAGGAGACACTACAGCCTCCTGACCCATGGAGGAGACACTACAACCTCCTGACCCATGAAGGAGACACTACAGCCTCCTGTCCCATGGAGGAGACAATACAGCCTCCTGACCCATGGAGGAGACACTACAGCCTCCTGACCCATGAAGGAGACAATACAGCCTCCTGACCCATGAAGGAGACACTACAACCTCCTGACTCATGGAGGAGACACTACAACCTCCTGACTCATGGAGGAGACAATACAGCCTCCTGACCCATGAAGGAGACAATACAGCCTCCTGACTCATGGAGGAGACACTACAACCTCCTGACCCATGAAGGAGACAATACAGCCTCCTGACCCATGAAGGAGACAATACAGCCTCCTGACTCATGGAGGAGACACTACAACCTCCTGACCCATGAAGGAGACAATACAGCCTCCTGACCCATGAAGGAGACAATACAGCCTCCTGACCAATGGAGGAGACACTACAGCCTCCTGACCGATGGAGGAGACAATACAGCCTCCTGACCCATGAAGGAGACACTACAGCCTCCTGACCGATGGAGGAGACAATACAGCCTCCTGACCCATGAAGGAGACAATACAGCCTCCTGACCTATGAAGGAGACACTACAGCCTCCTGACCGATGGAGGAGACAATACAGCCTCCTGACCCATGAAGGAGACACTACAGCCTCCTGACCGATGGAGGAGACAATACAGCCTCCTGACCCATGAAGGAGACAATACAGCCTCCTGACCTATGAAGGAGACACTACAACCTCCTGACCCATGGAGGAGACAATACAGCCTCCTGACCCATGGAGGAGACAATACAGCCTCCTGACCCATGGAGGAGACAATACAGCCTCCTGACCCATGAAGGAGACACTACAACCTCCTGACCCATGGAGGAGACAATACAGCCTCCTGACCCATGGAGGAGACAATACAGCCTCCTGACCCATGAAGGAGACACTACAACCTCCTGACCCATGGAGGAGACAATACAGCCTCCTGACCCATGAAGGAGACAATACAGCCTCCTGACCCATGGAGGAGACAATACAACCTCCTAACCCATGAAGGAGACAATACAGCCTCCTGACCCATGGAGGAGACAATACAGCCTCCTGACCCATGAAGGAGACACTACAACCTCCTGACCCATGGAGGAGACAATACAGCCTCCTGACCCATGAAGGAGACACTACAGCCTCCTGACCCATGGAGGAGACAATACAGCCTCCTGACCCATGGAGGAGACAATACAGCCTCCTGACCCATGGAGGAGACAATACAGCCTCCTGACCCATGAAGGAGACACTACAACCTCCTGACCCATGGAGGAGACAATACAGCCTCCTGACCCATGAAGGAGACAATACAGCCTCCTAACCCATGAAGGAGACAATACAGCCTCCTGACCCATGGAGGAGCCAATACAGCCTCCTGACCCATGGAGGAGACACTACAGCCTCCTGACCCATGGAGAAGGGAGGGTTTGTATTTGTTTATAATGAAGACATGTTCAATCGGACGTCTGGCTGCTAGGAGAGGAATCACAGCGATGTGAAGGGCTTCAACATATATGAGACCCTTGGAGACGCTGCTTATAAGATTACCATTCAGTAGTGTTGTGATTACAGTAGCCATCCCGGTGTGGCTAAATCACTACTTATTTCTTCCCCTTGACGCTGGTTTAAGTTGTCACACTGTGATTCTCCGAGACGTTAGTCCTTTCAGTTGATACAACTTAACAATGTGTACTGGAGAGGGTGTTGCGTATGAACATATCTCAACTTAACAATGTGTACTGGAGAGGGTGTTGCGTATGAACATGTCTCAACTTAACAATGTGTACTGGAGAGGGTGTTGCGTATGAACATATCTCAACTTAACAATGTGTACTGGAGAGGGTGTTGCGTATGACCATATCTCAACTTAACAATGTGTACTGGAGAGGGTGTTGCGTATGAACATGTCTCAACTTAACAATGTGTACTGGAGAGGGTGTTGCGTATGAACATGTCTCAACTTAACAATGTGTACTGGAGAGGGTGTTGCGTATGAACATGTCTCAACTTAACAATGTGTACTGGAGAGGGTGTTGCGTATGACCATATCTCAACTTAACAATGTGTACTGGAGAGGGTGTTGCGTATGAACATGTCTCAACTTAACAATGTGTACTGGAGAGGGTGTTGCGTATGAACATGTCTCAACTTAACAATGTGTACTGGAGAGGGTGCTGCGTATGAACATATCTCAACTTAAGAATGTGTACTGGAGAGGGTGTTGCGTATGAACATGTCTCAACTTAACAATGTGTACTGGAGAGGGTGTTGCGTATGACCATATCTCAACTTAACAATGTGTACTGGAGAGGGTGTTGCGTATGAACATGTCTCAACTTAACAATGTGTACTGGAGAGGGTGTTGCGTATGAACATGTCTCAACTTAACAATGTGTACTGGAGAGGGTGTTGCGTATGAACATGTGGTAAAATCATAATAAATGTTTTGTCTTGTTAATCAACATGGTGTTGACACACAAAGACGGTGTTAGTTGAATCATGTAGCTAGTATGAATAAACAGAGCCTCAGCACCACAAAGGCCCAGTCATAAATCACTGTTGTTGTTGTTTTGCTGTGTTTTCCCCTTTAATGGGGGTCCCTCCCAACGAAGCTGTAATATGTCCTATAAATCTTTCAACAGATGTCGTTACATCCCTCCCTTTAGCCTCCATTTTTTATGTATTTTGTGTCAGGGAGTTTAAAGCCTCTCTTTCCATCCTTCCTTCCTTCCTTCCTTCCTTCCTTCCTTCCTTCCTTCCTTCCTTCCTTCCTTCCTTCCTTCCTTCCTTCCTTCCTTCCTTCCTTCCTTCCTTCCTTCCTTCCTTCCTTCCTTCCTTCCTTCCTTCCTTCCTTCCTTCCTTCCTTCCTTCCCACTCTCTCTTCTCCTCTTATATTGCTCTCTTACTTCTATATAGTGTTTCTCTTTTTATATTTTCTCTCCATCTGTATCCCACTGTTTGTCTGTCTGTCTCCTCTCTCTGTCTCTGTCTGTCTCCTCTCCCTGTCTCTGTCTCTGTCTGTCTCCTCTCTCTGTCTCTGTCTGTCTCCTCTCCCTGTCTCTGTCTCTGTCTGTCTCCTCTCTCTGTCTCTGTCTGTCTCCTCTCCCTGTCTCTGTCTCTGTCTGTCTCCTCTGTTCTGTCTCTGTCTGTCTCCTCCTGTCTCCTGTCTGTCTCCTCCCTGTCTCTGTCTCTGTCTGTCTCCTCTCTCTGTCTCTGTCTGTCTCCTCTCCCTGTCTCTGTCTCTGTCTGTCTCCTCTCTCTGTCTCTGTCTGTCTCCTCTCCCTGTCTCTGTCTCTGTCTGTCTCCTCTCTGTCTCTGTCTCTGTCTGTCTCCTCTCCCTGTCTCTGTCTGTCTCCTCTCCCTGTCTCTGTCTCTGTCTGTCTCCTCTCCTGTCTCTGTCTCTGTCTGTCTCCTCTCTCTCTGTCTCTGTCTCTGTCTGTCTCCTCTCCCTGTCTCTGTCTCTGTCTGTCTCCTCTCCCTGTCTCTGTCTCTGTCTGTCTCCTCTCCCTGTCTCTGTCTCTGTCTGTCTCCTCTCTCTGTCTCTGTCTCTGTCTGTCTCCTCTCCCTGTCTCTGTCTCTGTCTGTCTCCTCTCCCTGTCTCTGTCTCTGTCTGTCTCCTCTCCCGGTCTCTGGCTCTGTCTGTCTCCTCTCCTTGTCTCTGTCTCTGGCTGTCTCCTCTCTCTGTCTCTGTCTCTGTCTGTCTCCTCTCCCTGTCTCTGTCTCTGTCTGTCTCCTCTCTCTGTCTCTGTCTGTCTCCTCTCCCTGTCTCTCTTTGTCTCCTCTCTCTGTCTCTGTCTGTCTCCTCTCTCTGTCTCTGTCTGTCTCCTCTCTCTGTCTCTGTCTGTCTCCTCTCCCTGTCTCTCTTTGTCTCCTCTCCCTGTCTCTCTTTGTTCTCTATCTGTCTCTGTCTGTCTCTCTATCTGTCTCTGTCTTTCTCCTCTCCCTGTCTCTCTTTGTCTCCTCTCTGTCTCTGTGCTCTCCTCCCTGTCTGTCTCCTCTCTCTGTCCCTGTCTGTCTCCTATCCCCTGTCTCTGTCTGTCTCCTATCTCTGTCTCTGTCTGTCTCCTCTCCTGTCTCTCTTGTCCCTCTCCCTGTCTCTGTCTGTCTCCTCTCCTGTCTCTGTCTGTCTCCTCTCTCTGTCTCTGTCTGACTCCTCTCCCTGTCTCTGTCTGTCTCCTCTCCTGTGTCTCTTCTCTCCTCTCCTTGTCTCTGTCTCTGAACTGTCTCCTCTCTCTGTCTCTGTCTCTGTCTGTCTCCTCTCCTGTCTCTAACTCTGTCTGTCTCCTCTCTGCTGTCTCTGTTTGTCTCTTCCTGTCTCTGTCTTTCTCTCTCCTGTCTCTCTTTGTCTCCTCTCTCTGTCTCTGTCTGTCTCTCTCTCTGTCTCTGTCTTTCTCCTCTCTCCTGTCTCTCTTTGTCTCCTCTCTCTGTCTCTGTCTGTCTCCTCTCCCTGTCTCTGTCTGTCTCACTCTCTCTGTCTCTGTCTGTCTCCTCTCCCGTCTCTGTCTGTCTCACTCTCTGTCTCTGTCTGTCTCCTCTCCCTGTCTCTCTTAAGTCTCCTCTCCCTGTCTCTTTCTGTCTCCTCTCTCTGTCTCTGTCTGATATGCCGATGAACCAAATATGTCTGTTGTCCTGTCTTAAATGTCTCCTTCGATGTCTCGTTCTGTCTATCTGATGTGCCTGCGTGTAAATACGCTCTGTGCCGTGCGGTGTAAATATTCTTCTTCCTTCTCCTGCCTCTGTCTGTCTCCTCTCTGTCTCTGTCTGTCCTCTCCCTATCTCTCTTTGGATCCCTCTCCTGATGTCTGTCTGTCTCCTCCCTGTCTCTGTCTGTCTCCTCTCTCTGTCTCTGTCTGACTCCTCTCCCTCTCTCTGTCTGTCTCCTCTCCTGTCTCTGTTTCTGTCTGTCTCTCTTTTCTCTCTCTGTCTCTGTCTGTCTCCTCTCCCTGTCTCTCTTCGTCTCCTCTCCCTGTCTCTGTCTGTCTCCTCTCCCTATCTCTCTCTGTCTGTTTCCTCTCCCTGTCTCTGTCTCTGTCTGACTCCTCTCCCTGTCTCTGTCTGTCTCCTCTCTGTCTCTGTCTGTCTCCTCTCTCTGTCTCTGTCTTTCTCCTCTCCCCGTCTCTGTCTGTCTCCTCTCTCTGTCTCTGTCTGTCTCCTCTCCCTGTCTCTCTTCGTCTCCTCTCCCTGTCTCTGTCTGTCTCCTCTCCCTGTCTCTGTCTGTCTCCTCTCTCTGTCTCTGTCTGACTCCTCTCCCTGTCTCTGTCTGTCTCCTCTCCCTGTTTCTGTCTGTCTCCTCTCTCTGTCTCTGTCTGTCTCCTCTCCCTGTCTCTCTTCGTCTCCTCTCCTTGTCTCTCTCTCTGGCTGTCTCCTCTCTCTGTGTCTGTCTCTGTCTGTCTCCTCTCCCTGTCTCTGTCTCTGTCTGTCTCCTCTCTCTGTCTCTGTCTGTCTCCTCTCCTGTGTCTTAAGATTCTCCTCTCTCTGTCTCTGTCTGTCTCCTCTCTCTGTCTCTGTCTGTCTCCTCTCCCTGTCTCTCTTTGTCTCCTCTCTCCCTGTCTCTGTCGCTTCTCCTCTCCCTGTCTCTCTTTGTCTCCTCTCTCTGTCTCTGTCTGTCTCCTCTCTCTGTCTCTGTCTTTCTCCTCTCCCTGTCTCTCTTTGTCTCCTCTCTCTGTCTCTGTCTGTCTCCTCTCCCTGTCTCTGTCTGTCTCCTCTCTCTGTCTCTGTCTGTCTCCTCTCCCCGTCTCTGTCTTTCTCCTCTCCCTGTCTCTCTTTGTCTCCTCTATCTGTCTCTGTCTGTCTCCTCTCTCTGTCTCTGTCTTTCTCCTCTCCCTGTCTCTCTTTGTCTCCTCTCTCTGTCTCTGTCTGTCTCCTCTCCCTGTCTCTGTCTGTCTCCTCTCTGTCTCTGTCTGTCTCCTCTCCCCGTCTCTGTCTGTCTCCTCTCTCTGTCTCTGTCTGTCTCCTCTCTCTGTCTCTGTCTGACTCCTCTCCCTGTCTCTGTCTGTCTCCTCTCCCTGTTTCTGTCTGTCTCCTCTCTCTGTCTCTGTCTGTCTCCTCTCCCTGTCTCTCTTCGTCTCCTCTCCTTGTCTCTGTCTCTGTCTGTCTCCTCTCCCTGTTTCTGTCTGTCTCCTCTCTCTGTCTCTGTCTGTCTCCTCTCCCTGTCTCTCTTTGTCTCCTCTCCCCGTCTCTGTCTTTCTCCTCTCCCTGTCTCTCTTTGTCTCCTCTATCTGTCTCTGTCTGTCTCCTCTCTCTGTCTCTGTCTTTCTCCTCTCCCTGTCTCTCTTTGTCTCCTCTCTCTGTCTCTGTCTGTCTCTCCTGTCTCTGTCTGTCTCTATCTCTGTCTCTGTCTGTCTCTCCAGTCTCTGTCTGTCTCCTCTCTCTGTCTCTGTCTGTCTCCTCTCTCTGTCTCTGTCTGACTCCTCTCCCTGTCTCTGTCTGTCTCCTCTCCCTGTTTCTGTCTGTCTCCTCTCTCTGTCTCTGTCTGTCTCCTCTCCCTGTCTCTCTTCGTCTCCTCTCCTTGTCTCTGTCTCTGTCTGTCTCCTCTCCCTGTTTCTGTCTGTCTCCTCTCTCTGTCTCTGTCTGTCTCCTCTCCCTGTCTCTCTTTGTCTCCTCTCTCTGTCTCTGTCTTTCTCCTCTCCCTGTCTCTGTCTGTCTCCTCTCTCTGTCTCTGTCTGTCTCCTCTCCCCGTCTCTGTCTGTCTCCTCTCTCTGTGTCTGTCTCTGTCTGTCTCCTCTCCCTGTCTCTCTTCGTCTCCTCTCTCTGTCTCTGTCTGTCTCCTCTCTCTGTCTCTGTCTGTCTCCTCTCTCTGTCTCTGTCTGTCTCCTCTCCCTGTCTCTGTCGTTCTCCTCTCCCTGTCTCTCTTTGTCTCCTCTCTCTGTCTCTGTCTGTCTCCTCTCTCTGTCTCTGTCTTTCTCCTCTCCCTGTCTCTCTTTGTCTCCTCTCTCTGTCTCTGTCTGTCTCCTCTCCCTGTCTCTGTCTGTCTCCTCTCTCTGTCTCTGTCTGTCTCCTCTCCCCTGTCTCTGTCTTTCTCCCTCTCCCTGTCTCTCTTTGTCTCCTCTATATGTCTCTGTCTGTCTCCTCTCTCTGTCTCTGTCTTTCTCCTCTCCCTGTCTCTCTTTGTCTCCTCTCTCTGTCTCTGTCTGTCTCCTCTCCCTGTCTCTGTCTGTCTCCTCTCTGTCTCTGTCTGTCTCCACTCCTCTCTCTCCGTCTCTGTCTGTCTCCTCTCTCTGTCTCTGTCTGTCTGTAATATCTGTCTCTGTCTGACTCCTCTCCTGTCTCTGTCTGTCTCCCTCTCCCTGTTTCTGTCTGTCTCCTCTCTCTGTCTCTGTCTGTCTCTCCTCTCCCTGTCTCTCTTCGTCTCCTCTCTTGTCTCTGTCTGTCTGTCTCCTCTCCTGTTTCTGTCTGTCTCCTCTCTCTGTCTCTGTCTGTCTCTCTCCCCTGTCTCTTTTGTCTCCTCTCCCCGTCTCTGTCTTTCTCCTCTCCCTGTCTCTCTTTGTCTCCTCTATCTGTCTCTGTCTGTCTCCTCTCTCTGTCTCTGTCTTTCTCCCTCCTGTCTCTTTGTTGTCCCTCTCTGTCTCTGTCTGTCTCCTCTCCTGTCTCTGTCTGTCTCCTCTCTGTCTCTGTCTGTCTCCTCTCCCCGTCTCTGTCTGTCTCCTCTCTGTCTCTGTCTGTCTCCTCTCTCTGTCTTGTCTGCTTTCTCCTGTCTCTGTCTGTCTCCTCTCCCTGTTTCTGTCTGTCTCCTCTCTCTGTCTCTGTCTGTCTCACTCTCCTGTCTCTCTTGTCTCCTCTCCCTTGTCTCTGTCTCTGTCTGTCTCCTCTCCTGTTTCTGTCTGTCTCTCTCTCTGTCTCTGTCTGTCTCCTCTCCCTGTCTCTCTTTGTCTCCCTCTCTGTCTCTGTCTTTCTCCTCTCCCTGTCTCTGTCTGTCTCTCTCTCTGTCTCTGTCTGTCTCCTCTCCCCGTCTCTGTCCCGTGTCCTCTCTCTGTGTCTGTCTCTGTCTGTCTCTCTCCCTGTCTCTCTTCGTCTCCTCTCTCTGTCTCTGTCTGTCTCTCTCTCTGTCTCTGTCTGTCTCCTCTCTCTGTCTCTGTCTGTCTCCTCTCCCTGTCTCTGTATTTTCTCCTCTCCTGTCTCTTTTTGTCTCCTCTCTCTGTCTCTGTCTGTCTCCTCTCTCTGTCTCTGTCTGTCTCCTCTCCCTGTCTCTCTTAGTCTCCTCTCTTGTCTCTGTCTCTGTCTGTCTCCTCTCCCTGTTTCTGTCTGTCTCCTCTCTCTGTCTCTGTCTGTCTCCTCTCTCCTGTCTCTCTTTGTCTCCTCTCTCTGTCTCTGTCTTTCTCCTCCCTGTCTCTGTCTGTCTCCTCTCTCTGTCTCTGTCTTTCTCCTCTCCCCGTCTCTGTCTGTCTCCTCTCTCTGTGTCTGTCTCTGTCTGTCGCCTCTCCCTGTCTCTTTGTCTCGTCTCCTCTCTCTGTCTCTGTCTGTCTCCTCTTCCTGTCTCTGTCTGAAATAATATCCTCTCTCTGTCTCTGTCTGTCTCCTCTCTGTCTCTGTCTGTTCTCCTCTCTCTGTCTCTCTTTGTCTCCTCTCCCTGTCTCTGTCTGTCTCCTCTCTCTGTCTCTCTTTGTGTAATCACTCTTCTCTGTCTCTGTCTGTCTCCTCTCTCTGTCTCTGTCTTTCTCCTCTCACCAATGTCTTTGTCTCCTCTCTCTGTCTCTGTCTGTCTCCTCCTCTGTCTCTGTCTGTCTCCTCTCTCTGTCTCTGTCTGTCTCCTCTCTCTGTCTCTGTCTGTCTCCTCTCTCTGTCTCTGTCTGTCTCCTCTCCCTGTCTCTCTTTGTCTCCTCTCTCTGTCTCTGTCTGTCTCCTCTCCCTGTCTCTGTCTGTCTCCTCTCTCTGTCTCTGTCTGTCTCCTCTCCCCGTCTCTGTCTGTCTCCTCTCTCTGTCTCTGTCTTTCTCTCTGTCTCTGTCTGACTCCTCTCTCCCTGTCTCTGTCTGTCTCCTCTCCCTGTTTCTGTCTGATCTGTCTCTCTCTGTCTTGTCTCCTCTCTCCTGTCTCGCTGTCTGTCTCCTCTCCTGTCTCTGTCTGTCTCCCTCCTGTTTTCTGTCTGTCTCTGTCTCTTGTCTGTCTCCTCTCCCGTGTCGTCTCTTTGTCTCTCCTGTCTCTGTCTTTCTCCTCTCCCTGTTTCTATCTGTCTCCTCTCTCTGTCTCTGTCTTTCTCCTCTCCTGTCTCTTCTGTCTCTCTCTGTGTCTCTGTCTCTGTCTCATCTCCTCTCCTGTTTCCTCTCCTGTCTCTGTCTATATATCTCCTGTCTCTGTCTGTCTCCTCTCTCTGTCTCTGTTTGATCCTCTCCCTAAATATCTCTGTCTGTCTCCTCCCGTGTTTCTGTCTAGCCTCATCTCTTGTCTCTGTCTTTCTCCTCTCTAGTCTCTGTCTTAATCTCACTCTCTCTGTCTCTGTCTGTCTCCTCTCCCTGTCTCTCTTCGTCTCCTCTCCCTGTCTCTGTCTTTCCTCCTGTCTCTCCTTGTCTGTTTCCTCTCCTGTCTCTGTCTCTGTCTGACTCCTCTCCCTGTCTCTGTCTGTCTCCTCTCCCTGTTTCTGTCTGTCCTCATCTCCCTGTCTCTCTTAGTCTCCTCTCCTCTCTCATAATTTTGTCTCCTCTCCTGTCTCTCTTTGTCTCCTCTCCCTGTCTCTGTCTGTCTCCTCTCCTGTCTCTGTCTGTCTCCTCTCCTTTTTTCTCTGTCTGTCTCTCTCTGCCTCTCTTCGTCTCCTCTGTCTGTCTCTGTCTGACTCCTCTCCGTATGAGAGACAGAGACAGGAGACATACGCTGTCTCTGTCGGCTCCTCTCCTGTCTCTGTCTGTCTCTGTCTGTCTTCTCTCTGTCTCCTCTTCCGTCTCTCTCCTGTCTCTGTCTGTCTCCTCTCCTGTCTCTGTCTGTCTCCTCTCTGTCTCTGTCTCTGTCTGTCTCACTCTCCTGTCTCTGTCTGTCTCCCTCTCCCTCTCTCTGTGTCTCACTCTCCCTGTCTCCCTTCGTCTCCTCTCCCTGTCTCTGTCTGTCTCTGTCTGTCTCCTCTCCTGTCTCTGTCTGTCTCTCTCCTGTCTCTCTTCGTCTCCTCTCCTTGTCTCTGTCTGTCTCCTCCCCCTGTCCTCTCTTCGTCTCCTCTGCCTGTCTCTGTCTCTGTCTGTAGCCTCTCTCTCCTGTCTCTGTCTGTCTCCTCTCCTGTCTCTCTTCGGTCTCCTCTCCCTGTCTCTGTCTGTCACTTCTCCCTGTCTCTGTCTGTCTCTCTCTATGTCTCTGTCTGTCTCCTCTCCCTGTCTCTGTCGTCTCTCTCCTTGTCTGTCTGTCTCCTCTCCCTGTTCTCTGTCTGTCTCTCTCCCTTGTCTCTCGTTTCGTCTCTCTCTCCTGTCTCTGTCTGATCGCTCCTCCCTCTGTCTCTTGTCTGTCTCTCGTCTATCTCCCTGCTCTCTGTCTTTCTCTTCGTTTCGTTCTCCCCTGTCTCTGCTTCTGTCTCCTCTCCCTGTGTCTCTTTGTCTGCTCTCCCTCTCTTCTCTAGTCTCTGTCTGTCTACTCTCCTGTCTCTTTCGTGTCTCCTTGCTCCCTGTCTCTGTCTCGTCTCCTCTCCCTGTCTCTGTCTGTCTCCTCTCCCTGTCTCTCTTTGTCTCCTCTCCCTGTCTCTGTCTGTCTCACTCTCCTGTCTCTCTTCGTCTCTCCCCTGTCTCTGTCTGTCTCCTCTCCTGTCTCTCTTAGTCTCCTCTCCCTGTCTCTGTCTGTCTCCTCTGTCTGTCTCTCTTCTGTCTCCTCTGCCTGTCTCTGTCTCTGAGTCAGGGGACCCTGTCTCTGTCTGTCTCCTCTCCTGTCTCTCTTGTCTCACTCTCCCTGTCTTTGTCTGTCTATCTCCCTGTCTCTCTTAGTCTCCTCTCCTTGTCACTGTTGTCTAACTCTCCCTGTCTTAAGTCTCCATTCCCTGTCTCTGTGCTGATCTGTCTCCTCTCCCTGTCTGGATTAACCAAAGTCTAACGTGTATGATGTGATTAATATCTCTCCACGTATGTATAATGCGATGCGTGTTATGTTAATGGAAATGCATGATCCTGTCTCCTTAGGTCTCCTCTCCTGTCTCTGTCTCTGTCTCTGTCCTGTCTCATCTCCTGTCTCTGTCTGTCTCCTCTCCCTGTCTCTCTCTGTCTCCTCTCCCTGTCTCTGTCTGTCTCCCTCTCTTGTCTCTGTCTCCTCTCTCCTGTCTCTGTCATCTCGTCTCTGCCCTGTTCTGTCTCCGTCTCCTCTCCTGTCTCTGTCTGTGTCCTCTCCCTAGTCTCTCTTCGTCTCTCCTCCCTGTCTCTGTCTGTCTCTCTCTCCTGTCTGTGTCTGTCTCTCTCACCTGTCTCTGTCTGTCTCCTCTCCCTGTCTCTCTCTCGTCTCCTCTCCCTGTCTCTCTCTCCCTCTCTGTCTCTGTCTGTCTCCTCTCCCTGTCTCTCTCTCTCGTCTCCTCTCTCTGTCTCTGTCTGTCTCCCTCTCCCTGTCTCTCTCCCTCTCTCTCTCCCTGTCTCTGTTCTGTTTCCTCTCCCTGTCTCTCTCTCTGTCTGGCTCCCTCCCTGTCTCTGTCTCTCTCCCTCTGTCTCTGTCTGTCTCCAATCTCCCTTTGTCTCTATCTGTCTCTCCCCTTGTCTCTTCGGTTTCCTTCTCCTGTCTCCTCCTCTCCCTGTCTCTGTCTGTCTCCTCTCCCCTGTCTCTGTCTGCTCCTCTTCTCTGTCTTTGTCTGTTCCATTCTTCTTCCTTGTCTTCGTTGTCACTTCCTTGTTATGTCTGTTTAAATCTCTCTGTCTCTCTTTGTCTCCTCCCTGTCTCTGTCTGTGTCTCCTCCCTGTCTCTTTAGTCTCCTCACCCTGTCCCTCTTTGCTCTGTCTGTTCTCTCTCCTGTCTCTCTGTTTCTCTCCTCTTTCTGTCTTCTGTTTGTCTCCTGTCTCTGTCTGTCGCTTCTCCTTTGTCTCTTGTCTGTTCCTCTCCTTGTCTCTTTTGTTCTTCTCCTGTTCTGTCTCATTACCTTCTCCTGTTCTGTCTGTCTCCTCCTGTTCTGTCTGTCTGTCTGTTCTCCTGGTCTCTCTTCTCAGTGTAAAAATGTCTCTGTCTGTCTCCTCTCCCTCAATATATGTAAAATCCCTGTCTCCTCTCCCTGTCTCTGTCTGTCTCACTCCTCTCCTGTCTCTGTCTGTCTCCTCTCTCTGTCTCCTGTCTGTCTCTCCTCTCCCTGTCTTTTTCTGTCTCTCTCCTGTCTCTGTTCTGTTTCCTCTCCTGTCTCTGTCTCTGTCCTCTCCTGTCTCTGTCTCTGTCTGTCTCCTCTGTCGTGTCTGTCTCCTCTCCCTGTCTCTGTCTGTCTCCTCTCCTGTCTCTCTGTCTGTTCTCCTCTCCCTGTCTTCTTCGTCGTCTCCTCCCCTTGTCTCTGTCTGTCTCCTCTACCTGTCTCTGTCTGCTCTTCTCCTGTCTCTGTCTGTCTCCTCTCCCTTGTCTCTTGTCTGTTCTCCCTCTCCTTGTCTCTCTCTGTCTCTCTCCTGTTCCTGTCAGGCCCTTCAGTAATATTAACTGAACAGTGACA
>NC_088396.1:42213334-42215834 GCF_034236695.1 Oncorhynchus nerka
AGTTCACTCTTCCCTATCTCCTCTTCTTCAGCCCCCACATCTTCTCTCTCCCAGTCTCTTGTCTCTGTCTGTCTTCTTGCTCACCTGTCTCTTGACTCCTCTCTTGTCTCTGGTTCTGTCTCTCTCTGTCTCTGTCCCTGTCTCTGTTCCCTGTCTGTCTCCCTCTCACTGTCTCTGTCTCTGTCTATAATCTCCTCTCCATGTCTCTGTCTCTGTTTAAATATATCCTCTCTGTCTCTGTCTCTGTCTGTCTCCTCTCCCTGTCTCTGTCTCTGTCTGTGTCTCCCTCTCTCTGTCTCTGTCTGTCTCCTCTCTATCTCTCTGTCTGTTTCCTCTCCTGTCTCTGTCTCTGTCTGACTCCTCTCTGTCTCTGTCTGTCTCCCTCTGTCTCTGTCTGTCTCTCCCCTGTCTGTCTCTCTCCCCTCTCTGTCTGTCTCCTCTCCTGTCTGTCTCTCCTCTCTCTCTGTCTCTGTCTGTCTCCCTCTCCCTGTCTCTCCTCCCTGTCTCTGTCTGTCTCCTCCTTGTCTTCTCCTCCACTGTCTCTGTCTGTCTCCTCTCCTGTCTGTCTCCTCTCCTGTCTCTGTCTGTCTCCTCTCCTGTCTGTCTCCTGTCTCTGTCTGACTCCTCTCCTGTCTCTGTCTGTCTGTCTGTCTCTCTCCCTGTCTATCTTTCTTCATCCCTGTCTCTCTGTCTCTGTCTGTCTGTAAATAGCTGCCCTGTCTCTGTCTCTGTCTGTCTCCTCTCCATGTCTCTGTCTCTGGCTGTCTCCTCTCTCTGTCTCTCTGTCTCTGTCTCTGTCTCCTCTCTCTGTCTCTGTCTGTCTCTCTCCCTGTCTCTGTCTGTCTCCTCTCCCTGTCTCTGTCTCTCTTTGTCTCCTCTCTCTGTCTGTGTCTGTCTCCTCTCTCTGTCTCTGTCTGTCTCCTCTCTCTGTCTCTGTCTGTCTCCTCTCCCTGTCTCTCTTCTGTCTCCTCTCCTGTCTCTGTCTCTGTCTGTCTCCTCTCCTGTCTCTCTTCTCTCTCCCCTCTCTGTCTCTGTCTGTCTCCTCTCCCCTGTCTCTCTCTGTCTGTCTCCTCTCCTGTCTCTGTCTGTCTGACTCCTTCTCCTGTCTCTGTCTCTGTCTCCTCTCTGTCTGTCTCTGTCTCTGTCTGTCTCCTCTCCCTGTCTCTGTCTCTGTCTGTCTCCTCTCTCTGTCTCTGTCTGTCTCCTCTCTCTCCCTGTCTCTGTCTCTCCTCTCCCTGTCTCTGTCTCTGTCTGTCTCCCCTCCCTGTCTCTGTCTGTCTCCTCTCCTGTCTCTCTTTGTCTCTCTTCTCTGTCTCTGTCTGTCTCCCTGTCTCTGTCTGTCTCCTCTCCTGTCTCTGTCTGTCTCCTCTCCCTGTCTCTTTGTATCCTCCTCTGTCTCTGTCTGTCTCCTCTCCTGTCTCTGTCTGTCTCCCTCTCCCTGTCTCTGTCTGTCTCCTCTCCCTGTCTCTGTCTGTCTCCTCTCTGTCTCTTTCTGTCTCCTCTCCCTGTCTCTGTCTCTGTCTGTCTTCGTCTCTGTCTGTCTCCTCTCCCTGTCTCTGTCTGTCTCCTGTCTGTCTCTGTCTCTCCTGTCCTTGTTCTCTGTCTGCTCCTCTGTCTCTGTCTCTCTCTGTCTCTGTCTGTCTCCTCCCTGTCTCTGTCTGTCTCCTCCCTGTCTGTCTCTCTCCTGTCTCTGTCTGTCTCCTCTCCCTGTCTCTGTTCTGTCTCCTCTCCTCTCTCTGTCTCTGTCTGTCTCCTCTCCCTGTCTCTCTTCTGTCTCCTCTCCTGTCTCTGTCTGTCTCCTGTCTCTCTCTGTCTCCTCCCTGTCTCTGTCTGTCTCTCTCCCTGTCTCTGTCTGTCTCTCCCTGTCTCTGTCTGTCTCCCCTCCTTGTCTCTGCTGTCTCTCTCCTGTCTCTCTTCTCTCCTCCCTGTCTCTGTCTGTCTCCCTCTCCTGTCTCTGTCTGTCTCTCTCCCTGTCTCTGTCTCTGTTGTCTCTCCCTGTCTCTGTCTCTGTCTGACTCCTCTCCCTGTCTCTGTCTGTCTCTGTCTGTCTCTCTCTCCTGTCTCTCTTTGTCTCCCTCTCCTGTCTCTGTCTGTCTCCTCTCCCTGTCTCTCTGTCTCCTCTGCTCTGTCTCTGTCTCTGTCTGTCTCCTCTCCCTGTCTCTGTCTGTCTCCTCCTGTCTCTGCTCTGTCTGTCTGTCCTCTCCCTGTCTCTGTCTGTCTCCTCCCCTGTCTCTGTCTCTGTCTGTCTCCTCTCCCTGTCTCTGTCTCTGTCTGTCTCTCTGTCTCTGTCTGTCTCCTCTCCCTGTCTCTCTTCGTCTCCTCTCTGTCCCTGTCTCTGTCTGTCTCCTCTCCCCTGTCTCTGTCTGTCTCCTCTCCCTGTCTCTCTGTCTCTCTCTCTGTCTGTCTCTGTCTCTCCCTGTCTCTGTCTGTCTCCTCTCTCTGTCTCTGTCTGTCTCCTCTCCTGTCTCTGTCTGTCTCTCTGTCTCTCTGTCTGTCTGTC
>NC_088396.1:42220834-42240834 GCF_034236695.1 Oncorhynchus nerka
TCTGTCTGTCTCCTCTCCTGTCTCTCTCTCTGTCTCCTCTCCCTGTCTCTGTCTGTCTCCTCTCCCTGTCTCTCTTCGTCTCCTCTCCTGTCTCTGTCTGTCTCCTCTCCCTGTCTCTCTCTCTGCTGTCTCTGTCTCTCCTGTCTCTCTCCCTGTCTCTGTCTGTCTCCTCCTGTCTCTGTCTGTCTCCCTCCCTGTCTCTGTCTGTCTCCTCTCCTGTCTCTCCCTGTCTCTCTCCCTGTCTCTCTTCGTCTCTCTCCCTGTCTCTGTCTGTCTCCTCTCCCTGTCTCTGTCTCCTCACCCTGTCTGTCTGTCTCTCTCCCTGTCTCTGTCTCTCTCTGTCTCTCTTCGTCTCTCTCTCTCTCTGTCTGTCTCCTCTACCTGTCTCTCTTTGTCTCCTCTCCCTGTCTCTGTCTCTGTCTGTCTCCTCTCCCTGTCTCTGTCTGTCTCCTCTCTCTGTCTCTGTCTGTCTCCTCTCCCCATCTCTGTCTGTCTCCTCTCTCTGTCTCTGTCTGTCTCCTCTCCCTGTCTGTCTGTCTCCTCTCCCTGTCCTGTCTGTCTCTCTCCCTGTCTCTGTCTGTCTCCTCTCTGTCTCTGTCTGTCTCTCTCTCCTGTCTCTGTCTGTCTCTCTCCCTGTCTCTCTGTCTCTGTCTCTGTCTCTGTCTGTCTCTGTCTCTGTCTCTCTCTGTCTCTCTCCCTGTCTCTGTCTGTCTCCTCTCCCTGTCTCTGTCTGTCTCCTCTCCCTGTCTCTGTCTGTCTCCTCTCCCTGTCTCTGTCTCTGTCTGTCTCCTCTCCCTGTCTCTGTCTCTGTCTGTCTCCTCTCCCTGTCTCTGTCTGTCTCCTCTCTCTGTCTCTGTCTGTCTCCTCTCCCTGTCTCTCTTCGTCTCCTGTCCCTGTCTCTCTCTGTCTCCTCTCCCTGTCTCTCTTCTGTCTCTCTCCCTGTCTCTGTCTCTGTCTGTCTCCTCTCCCTGTCTCTCTTTGTCTCCTCTCTCTGTCTCTGTCTGTCTCCTCTCCCTGTCTCTGTCTGTCTCCTCTCTCTGTCTCTGTCTGTCTCCTCTCCCCGTCTCTGTCTGTCTCCTCTCTCTGTCTCTCTGTCTCCTCTCCCTGTCTCTGTCTGTCTCCTCTCCCTGTCTCTCTTCGTCTCCTCTCCTGTCTCTGTCTGTCTCCTCTCCCTGTCTCTGTCTGTCTCCTCTCTCTGTCTCTGTCTGTCTCCTCTCCCTGTCTCTCTTCGTCTCCTGTCCCTGTCTCTCTTTGTCTCCTCTCCCTGTCTCTCTTCGTCTCCTCTCTCTGTCTCTGTCTGTCTTCTCTCCCTGTCTCTCTTCGTCTCCTCTCCCTGTCTCTGTCTGTCTCCTCTCCCTATCTCTCTCTGTCTGTTTCCTCTCCCTGTCTCTGTCTCTGTCTGACTCCTCTCCCTGTCTCTGTCTGTCTCCTCTCTCTGTCTCTGTCTGTCTCCTCTCCCTGTCTCTCTTCGTCTCCTCTCCCTCTCTCTGTCTGTCTCCTCTCCCTGTCTCTCTTCGTCTCCTCTCCCTGTCTCTGTCTCTGTCTGTCTCCTCTCCCTGTCTCTGTCTGTCTCCTCTCCCTGTCTCTCTTCGTCTCCTCTGCCTGTCTCTGTCTCTGTCTGTCGCCTCTCCCTGTCTCTATCTGTCTCCTCTCCCTGTCTCTGTCTGTCTCCCCTCCTTGTCTCTGTCGGTCTCCTCTCCCTGTCTCTCTTCGTCTCCTCTCCCTGTCTCTGTCTGTCTCCTCTCCCTGTCTCTGTCTGTCTCCTCTCTCTGTCTCTCTGTCTCCTCTCCCCATCTCTGTCTGTCTCCTCTCTCTGTCTCTGTCTGTCTCCTCTCCCTGTCTCTGTCTGTCTCCTCTCTCTGTCTCTGTCTGACTCCTCTCCCTGTCTCTGTCTGTCTCCTCTCCCTGTCTCTGTCTGTCTCCTCTCCCTGTCTCTGTCTGTCTCCTCTCCCTGTCTCTCTTCGTCTCCTCTCCCTGTCTCTGTCTGTCTCCTCTCCCTGTCTCTCTTCGTCTCCTCTCCCTGTCTCTGTCTGTCTCCTCTCCCTGTCTCTGTCTCTGTCTGTCTCCTCTCCCTGTCTCTGTCTCTGTCTGACTCCTCTCCCTGTCTCTGTCTGTCTCCTCTCTCTGTCTCTGTCTGTCTCCTCTCCCTGTCTCTCTTCGTCTCCTGTCCCTGTCTCTCTTTGTCTCCTCTCCCTGTCTCTCTTCGTCTCCTCTCCCTGTCTCTGTCTCTGTCTGTCTCCTCTCCCTGTCTCTCTTCGTCTCCTCTCTCTGTCTCTGTCTCCTCTCCCTGTCTCTGTCTGTCTCCTCTCTCTGTCTCTGTCTGTCTCCTCTCCCTGTCTCTGTCTGTCTCCTCTCTGTCTCTCTGTCTCTGTCTGTCTCCTCTCCCTGTCTCTCTCTGTCTCTCTCTCCTGTCTCTGTCTGTCTCTCTCCCTGTCTCTGTCTGTCTCCTCTCCTGTCTCTGTCTGTCTCCTCTCCCTGTCTCTCTTCTCTCCTGTCTCTGTCTCTCTTTGTCTCCTCTCCCTGTCTGTCTCCTCTCCTGTCTCTGTCTGTCTCTCTCCCTGTCTCTCTTCGTCTCCTCTCCCTGTCTCTGTCTGTCTCCTCCCTATCTGTCTGTCTGTTTCTCTCCCTGTCTCTGTCTCTGTCTGACTCCTCTCCTGTCTCTGTCTGTCTCCTCTCTCTGTCTCTGTCTGTCTCCTCTCCCTGTGTCTCTTTGTCTCCTCTCCCTCTCTCTGTCTGTCTCCTCTCCCTGTCTCTCTTCGTCTCCTCTCCCTGTCTCTGTCTCTGTCTGTCTCCTCTCCCTGTCTCTGTCTGTCTCCTCTCCCTTCTCTGTCTGTCTCCTCTGCCTGTCTCTGTCTCTGTCTGTCTCTCTCTCTCTGTCTCCTCTCCCTGTCTCTGTCTGTCTCTCCCTCCTGTCTCTGTCTGTCTCCTCTCCTGTCTCTCTTCTCTCCTCTCCCTGTCTCTGTCTGTCTCCTCTCCCTATCTCTCTGTCTGTCTCCTCTCCCTGTCTCTGTCTCTGTCTCCCTCTCCCTGTCTCTGTCTGTCTCCTCTCCTGTCTCTCTGTCTGTCTCCTCTCCTGTCTCTCTTTGTCTCTCTCTCCTCTCTCTGTCTGTCTCTCTCCCTGTCTCTCTTCTGTCTCCTCTCCCTGTCTCTGTCTCTGTCTGTCTCTCTCCCTGTCTCTGTCTCTCTCTCTCCTGTCTCTCTTAGTCTCTCTGTCTGTCTCCTCTCCCTGTCTCTCTCTCTGTCTCTCTCTCTGTCTCTGTCTGTCTCCTCCCTGTCTCTGTCTCTCCCCTCTGTCTCTCTTCGTCTCTCCTCTGTCTCTGTCTGTCTCCTCTCCCTGTCTCTGTCTGTCTCCTCTCCTGTCTCTCTTCGTCTCCTCTCCCTGTCTCTGTCTGTCTCCTCCCTGTCTCTGTCTGTCTCCTCTCCCCTGTCTCTGTCTGTCTCCTCTCCTGTCTCTGTCTGTCTCCTCTCCCTGTCTCTGTCTCCTGTCTCCTCTCCTCTCTGTCTCTGTCTGTCTCTCTCCCTGTCTCTGTCTGTCTGACTCCTCTCCCTGTCTCTGTCTGTCTCCTCTCTCTGTCTCTGTCTCCTCTCCCTGTCTCTCTTCGTCTCCCTGTCTCTGTCTCTCTGTCTCTCTCCCTGTCTCTCTCTCTCCCTGTCTCTGTCTCTGTCTGTCTCTCTCCCTGTCTCTCTTCGTCTCCTCTCCCTGTCTCTGTCTGTCTCTCTCTCCCTGTCCCTGTCTCTCTCTCTGTCTCTGTCTCTTCTCTCCTGTCTCTCTCTCCCTGTCTCTGTCTGTCTCCTCTCCTCCTCTCTCTCTGTCTGTTTCCTCTCCTGTCTCTGTCTCTGTCTCTCTCTCCTGTCTCTGTCTGTCTCTCTCTCTGTCTCTGTCTGTCTCCTCTCCCTGTCTCTTTGTCTCTCCTCCTCTCTCTGTCTGTCTCCTCTCCCTGTCTCTCTTGTCTCCTCTCCCTGTCTCTCTGTCTCTGTCTGTCTCCTCTCCCTGTCTCTGTCTGTCTCCTCTCCTGTCTCCTCGTCTCTGTCTGTCTGTGTCTCTGTCTCTGTCTGTCGCCTCCCTGTCTCTATCTGTCTCTCCCTGTCTCTGTCTGTCTCCTGTCCTGTCTCTGTCTCTCTCCTTGTCTCTGTCTGTCTCCCTGTCTCTGTCTGACTCCTCTCCTGTCTGTCTGTCTCTGTCTGCCTCTCTCTCTGTCTCTTCGTCTCCTCTCCCTGTCTCTGTCTGTCTCTCTCCTGTCTGTCTCTTCTTCTCTCCCTCTGCCTGTCTCTGTCTCTGTCTGTCTCCTCCCTGTCTCTGTCTGTCTCCTCTCCCTGTCTCTGTCTGTCTCTCTCCTGTCTGTCTCCTTTGTCTCTCCTGTCTCTGTCTCTGTCTGTCTCTCTCTCCTGTCTCTGTCTCTGTCTGTCTCTGTCTCTGTCTCTGTCTCTGTCTCTGTCTCTGTCTGTCTCTCCCTCTCTGTCTCTGTCTGTCTCTGTCTCTCCCTGTCTCTCCTGTCTGTCTCCTTCCTGTCTCTCTGTCTCCTGTCTCCTCCCTCTCCCCTGTCTCTGTCTCTGTCTGTCTCTCCCTGTCTCTGTCTGTCTCCTCTCCCTGTCTCTGTCTGTCTCTCTCTGTCTCTGTCTGTCTCCTCTCTCTGTCTCTGTCTGTCTCCTCTCCCTGTCTCTCTTCGTCTCCTCTCTCTGTCTCTGTCTGTCTCCTCTCCCTGTCTCTGTCTGTCTCCTCTCTCTGTCTCTGTCTGTCTCCTCTCCCTGTCTCTGTCTGTCTCCTCTCCCTGTCTCTGTCTGTCTCCTCTCTGTCTCTGTCTGTCTCCTCTCCCTGTCTCTCTTCGTCTCCTCCCTGTCTCTGTCTGTCTCTCTCTCCCTGTCTCTCTCTGTCTCCTCTCCCTGTCTCTGTCTGTCTCCTCTCCCTGTCTCTGTCTCTGTCTGACTCCTCTCCCTGTCTCTGTCTGTCTCCTCTCCCTGTCTCTGTCTCTGTCTGTCTCCTCTCTCTGTCTCTGTCTGTCTCCTCTCCCTGTCTCTCTTCGTCTCCTCTCCCTGTCTCTGTCTGTCTCCTCTCCCTGTCTCCCTCTCCCTGTCTCTGTCTGTCTCCTCTCCCTGTCTCTGTCTTGTCTCCTCTCCCTGTCTCTGTCTGTCTCCTCTCTCCCTGTCTCTGTCTGTCTCCTCTCCTGTCTCTGTTCTGTCTCCTCTCTCTGTCTCTGTCTGTCTCCTCTCCCTGTCTCTCTTCGTCTCCTCTCCCTGTCTCTGTCTCTGTCTGTCTCCTCTCCCTGTCTCTGTCTGTCTCCTCTCCCTGTCTCTCTTTGTCTCCTCTCTCTGTCTCTGTCTGTCTCCTCTCTCTGTCTCTGTCTGTCTCCTCTCTCTGTCTCTGTCTGTCTCCTGTCTCTGTCTGTCTCCTCTCCCTGTCTCTGTCTGTCTCTCCTCTCCTGTCTCTGTCTGTCTCCTCTCCTGTCTCTCTCTGTCTCCTCTCCCTGTCTCTGTCTGTCTCTCTCCCTGTCTCTCTTCGTCTCCTCTCCCTCTGTCTCTGTCTGTGTCTCCTCTCCCTGTCTCTCTGTCTCCTCTCCTCTGTCTGTCTCTCTGTCTGTCTCCTCTCCCTGTCTCTCTTCGTCTCCTCTCCCTGTCTCTGTCTGTCTCCTCTCCTGTCTCTGTCTCCCTGTCTCTGTCTGTCTCCTCTCCCTGTCTCTGTCTGTCTCCTCTCCTGTCTCTGTCTGTCTCCTCTCCCTGTCTCTGTCTGTCTCCTCTCCTGTCTCTGTCTGTCTCCTCTCCCTGTCTCTCTTCTGTCTCCTCTGTCTGTCTCCTCTCCCTGTCTCTGTCTGTCTCTCCTCCTTGTCTCTGTCTGTCTCCTCTCCCTGTCTCTCTTCGTCTCCTCTCCCTGTCTCTGTCTGTCTCCTCTCCCTGTCTCTGTCTGTCTCCTCTCCCTGTCTCTCTTCGTCTCCTCTCCCTGTCTCTGTCTGACTCCTCTCCCTGTCTCTGTCTGTCTCTGTCTGTCTCCTCTCCCTGTCTCTCTTCGTCTCCTCTCCCTGTCTCTGTCTGTCTCCTCTCCCTGTCTCTCTTCGTCTCCTCTCCCTGTCTCTGTCTGTCTCCTCTCCCTGTCTCTGTCTGTCTCCTCTCCCTGTCTCTGTCTGTCTCCTCTCCCTGTCTCTGTCTGTCTCCTCTCCTGTCTCTCTCTGTCTCCCTCCCTGTCTCTGTCTCTGTCTGTCTCTCTCCCTGTCTCTGTCTGTCTCCTCTCTCTGTCTTTGTCTGTCTCCTCTCCCTGTCTCTCTGTCTCTCTCCTGTCTCTGTCTGTCTCCTCTCCCTCTCTGTCTGTCTCTCTCTCTGTCTCTGTCTGTCTCCCTGTCTCTGTCTCATCTCCCTGTCTCTCTCTGTCTCTCTCTCTGTCTGTCTCATCTCATGTCTCTGTCTGTCTCCTCTCCCTGTCTCTGTCTGTCTCCTCTCCTGTCTCTGTCTGTCTCCTCTCCCTGTCTCTCTCTGTCTCTCCCCTGTCTCTGTCTGTCTCCTCTAGCTGTCTCTGTCTCTCTCTGTCTCCTGTCTCTCTCCCTGTCTCCTCTCCCTGTCTGTCTGTCTGTCTCTCTCCTGTCTCTGTCTGTCTCCTTTCCCTGTCTCTGTCTGTCTCCTCTCCTGTCTCTGTCTGTCTCCTCTCCCTGTCTCTGTCTGTCTCCTCTCCCTGTCTCTGTCTGTCTCCTCTCCCTGTCTCTCTCTCTGTCTCTCTCCCTGTCTCTGTCTGTCTCCTCTCCCTGTCTCTCTTCTCTCCCTGTCTCTGTCTGTCTCCTCCCTGTCTGTCTGTCTCTGTCTGTCTCCTCTCCCTGTCTCTGTCTCTGTCTGTCTCCTCTCCCTGTCTCTGTCTGTCTCCTCTCCCTGTCTCTCTCCTCCCCTCCCTGTCTCTGTCTGTCTCCTCTCCCTGTCTCTCTGTCTCTCTCCCTGTCTGTCTGTCTGTCTCATCTCCTGTCTCTGTCTGTCTCCTCTCCCTGTCTCTGTCTGTCTCCTCTCCCTGTCTTTGTCTCTCTCTCCCTGTCTCTCTTCGTCTCCTCTCCCCTGTCTCTGTCTGTCTCCTCTCCCTGTCTCTGTCTGTCTCCTCTCCCTGTCTCTGTCTGTCTCCTCTCCCTGTCTCTGTCTCCCCCTGTCTCTGTCTCCTCCCCTGTCTCTGTCTCCTCATCTCTGTCTCTGTCTGTCTCCTCTCCCTGTCTCTGTCTGTCTCCTCTCCTGTCTCTGTCTGTCTCCTCTCCCTGTCTCTGTCTGTCTCCTCTCTCTGTCTCTGTCTGTCTCCTCTCCCTGTCTCTGTCTCTCTCCTGTCTCTGTCCATCTCCTATCCCTGTCTGTCTCTCCTCTCCCTGTCTCTGTCTGTCTCCTCTGTCTCTCTCTCTCCCTGTCTCTGTCTGTCTCCTCTCCCTGTCTCTGTCTGTCTGTCTCTCTCCTGTCTCTGTCTGTCTCCTCTCCCTGTCTTGTCTCTCTCTGTCTGTCTCCTCTCTCTGTCTGTCTCTGTCTGTCTCTCTCCTCCTCTCTGTCTCTGTCTGTCTCCTCTCCTGTCTCTCTCTCGTCTCCTCTCCCTGTCTCTCTCTGTCTGTCTCCTCTCCCTGTCTCTCTCTGTCTGTCTCCTCTCCCTGTCTCTCTTCGTCTCCTCTCCTGTCTCTGTCTGTCTCCTCTCCCTGTCTCTCTTCGTCTCCTCTCCTGTCTCTGTCTCTGTCTGACTCCTCTCCCTGTCTCTGTCTGTCTCCTCTCCCTGTCTCTGTCTGTCTCTGTCTCCTGTCTCTGTCTGTCTCCTCCCTGTCTCTGTCTGTCTCCTCTCCCTGTCTCTGTCTGTCTCCTCTCCCTGTCTCTGTCTGTCTCCTCTCCTGTCTCTGTCTGTCTCCTCTCCCTGTCTCTCTTCTGTCTCCTCTCCTGTCTCTGTCTGTCTCCTCTCCTGTCTCTGTCTGTCTCTCTCTGTCCTGTCTCTTTCCTCTGTCTCTCTGTCTCTCTCCCTGTCTCTCTCCCTGTCTCTGTCTGTCTCCTCTCTGTCTCTGTCTGTCTCTCTCCCTGTCTCTGTCTGTCTCCTCTCCTGTCTCTGTCTGTCTCCTCTCCTGTCTCTCTCTGTCTCCTCTGTCTCTGTCTGTCTCTCTTCTGTCTCTCTCTCTCTCCTGTCTCTGCCCATCTCCTCTCCCTGTCTGTCTCCTCTCCTCCCTGTCTCTGTCTGTCTCCTCTCCCTGTCTCTGTCTCTCCCTCTCTGTCTCTCTCCTGTCTCTGTCTGTCTCCTCTCCCTGTCTCTGTCTGTCTCTTGTCTGTCTCTGTCTGTCTCCTCTCTGTCTCTGTCTGTCTCCTCTCCCTGTCTCTGTCTGTCTCCTCTCCCTGTCTCTGTCTGTCTCCTCTCCCTGTCTCTCTTCGTCTCCTCTCCCTGTCTCTGTCTGTCTCCTCTCCCTGTCTCTCTCTGTCTCCTCTCCTGTCTCTGTCTGTCTCCTCTCTCCTGTCTCTGTCTGTCTCCTCTCCCTGTCTCTCTGTCTCCTCACCTGTCTCTGTCTCTGTCTGTCTCCTCTCCCTGTCTCTGTCTGTCTCTCTGTCTCTCTTCGTCTCCTCTCCCTGTCTCTGTCTGTCTCTCCCTGTCTCTCTTTCGTCTCCTCTCCCTGTCTCTGTCTCTGTCTGTCTCATCTCCCTGTCTCTGTCTGTCTCCTCTCCCTGTCTCTGTCTGTCTCCTCTCCCTGTCTTTGTCTGTCTCTCTCCCTGTCTCTCTGTCTCCTCTCCCTGTCTCTGTCTGTCTCCTCTCCCTGTCTCTGTCTCCTCTCCCTGTCTCTCTTTTTCTCTCCTGTCTCTCTGTCTCCTCCCCTGTCTCTGTCTGTCTCATCTACATGTCTCTGTCTGTCTCCTCTCCCTGTCTCTGTCTGTCTCCTCTCCCTGTCTCTGTCTGTCTCCTCTCCCTGTCTCTCTCTGTCTCCTCTCCCTGTCTCTGTCTGTCTCCTCTAGCTGTCTCTTCTGTCTCCTCCCTCTCTGTCCATCTCCTATCCCTGTCTCTCTCTCTCCCTGTCTCTGTCTGTCTCCTCTCCTGTCTCTGTCTCGTCTCCTCTCCCTGTCTCTGTCTGTCTCCTCTCCCTGTCTCTGTCTGTCTGTCTCCTCTCCCTGTCTCTGTCTGTCTCCTCTCCCTGTCTCTCTCTGTCTCCTCTCCCTGTCTCTGTCTGTCTCCTCTAGCTGTCTCTCTTTGTCTCATCTCCCTGTCTCTGTCTGTCTCCTCTCCCTGTCTCTCTTCCTCTCCTCTCCCTGTCTCTGTCTGTCTCCTCTCCCTGTCTCTCTTCGTCTCTCTCCCTGTCTCTGTCTCTGTCTGTCTCCTGTCCCTGTCTCTGTCTGTCTCCTCTCCCTGTCTCTCTTCGTCTCTCTCCCTGTCTCCTGTCTCTGTCTGTCTCCTCTCCCTGTCTCTGTCTGTCTCTCTCCCTGTCTCTCTTCGTCTCCTCCCTGTCTCTGTCTGTCTCCTCTCCCTGTCTCTCTTCGTCTCCTCTCCCTGTCTCTGTCTCTGTCTGTCCCTCTCCTCCCTGCCTCTGTCTGTCTCCTCTCCCTGTCTCTGTCTGTCTCCTCTCCCTGTCTCTGTCTGTCTCCTCTCCCTGTCTCTCTTCGTCTCCTCTCCCTGTCTCTGTCTGTCTCCTCTCCCTGTCTCTCTTCGTCTCCTCTCCTGTCTCTGTCTCTGTCTGTCTCCTCTCCTGTCTCTGTCTGTCTCTCTCCCTGTCTCTGTCTGTCTCTCTCCTGTCTCTGTCTGTCTCCTCTCCCTGTCTCTCTTGTCTCCTCTCCCTGTCTCTCTTCGTCTCCTCCCCTGTCTCTGTCTGTCTCATCTCCCTGTCTCTGTCTGTCTCCTCTCCCTGTCTCTCTCTGTCTCCTCTCCCTGTCTCTGTCTGTCTCCTCTCTGTCTCTCTTTGTCTGTCTCTGTCCTCTCTGTCTCTCTGTCTGTCTCTCTCTCTCCTGTCTCTGTCTGTCTCCTCTCCCTGTCTCTGTTGTCTCTCTCCCTGTCTGTCTCCTCTCCTCTGTCTCTGTCTGTCTGTCTCCTCTCCCTGTCTCTGTCTGTCTCCTCTCCCTGTCTCTGTCTGTCTCTCTACCTGTCTCTGTCTGTCTCCTCTCCCTGTCTCAGTCTGTCTCTCCCTGTCTCTCTCTGTCTCCTCTCCCTGTCTCTCTGTCTCCTCTAGCTGTCTCTCTTTGTCTCCTCTCCCTGTCTCTGTCTGTCTCCTCTCCCTGTCTGTCTCTCTCTGTCTCCCCTGTCTCTGTCTGTCTCCTCTCCCTGTCTCTCTCTGTCTCCTCTCCCTGTCTGTCTCCTCTCCTCTCCCCTGTCTGTCTCCTCTCCTGTCTCTGTCTCTGTCTGTCTCCTCTCCCTGTCTCTGTCTCTGTCTCTCTCTGTCTCTCTGTCTCCCTCCCTGTCTCTGTCTGTCTCCTCTCCCTGTCTCTGTCTGTTTCTCCTCTCCCTGTCTCTGTCTGTCTCCTGTCCCTGTCTCTCTTTGTCTCCTCTCCCTGTTTCTGTCTGTCGCCTCTCCCTGTCTCTATTCGTCTCCTCTCCCTGTCTCTGTCTGTCTCCTCTCCCTGTCTCTGTCTGTCTGTCTCCTCTCCCTGTCTCTGTCTGTCTCCTCTCCCTCTGTCTGTCTCCTCTACCTGTCTCTGTCTGTCTCATCTCCCTGTCTCTGTCTGTCTCCTCTCCCTGTCTCTCTTCCTCTCCTCTCCCTGTCTCTGTCTGTCTCCTCTCCCTGTCTCTCTTCGTCTCCTCTCCCTGTCTCTGTCTCTGTCTGACTCCTCTCCCTGTCTCTGTCTGTCTCTGTCTGTCTCCTCTCCCTGTCTCTCTTCGTCTCCTCTCCCTGTCTCTGTCTGTCCCTCTCCCTGTCTCTGTCTGTCTCATCTCCTGTCTCTGTCTGTCTCTCTCCCTGTCTCTCTTGTCTCCTCTCCCTGTCTCTGTCTGTCTCCTCTCCCTGTCTCTGTCTGTCTCCTCTCCCTGTCTTTGTCTGTCTCTCTCCCTGTCTCTCTCTCTGTCTCCTCTCCCTGTCTCTGTCTGTCTCCTCTCCTGTCTCTGTCTGTCTGTCTCCTCTCCCTGTCTCTGTCTGTCTCCTCTCCTGTCTCTGTCTCTGTCTGTCTCCCCCCTGTCTCTGTCTGTCTCATCTACATGTCTCTGTCTGTCTCCCTGTCTCTGTCTCTGTCTGTCTCCTCTCCCTGTCTCTGTCTCTCCTCTCCCTGTCTCTCTCTGTCTCTCTCCCTGTCTCTGTCTGTCTCCTCTAGCTCTCTGTCTCTCTCTGTCTCTGTCCCTGTCTCTCCCTGTCTGTCTCCTCTCCTGTCCTGTCTCTGTCTGTCGCCTCTCCCCTGTCTCTGTTCGTCTCCTCTCCCTGTCTCTCCTCTCCTCTGTCTCTGTCTCTGTCTGTCTCCTCTCCCTGTCTCTGTCTGTCTCCTCTCCTGTCTCTGTCTGTCTCCTCTCCCTGTCTCTGTCTGTCTCCTCTCCCTGTCTCTGTCTGTCTCCTCTCCCTGTCTCTGTCTGTCTCCTCTCCCTGTCTCTGTCTCCTCTCCCTGTCTCTGTCTGTCTCCTCTCCCTGTCTGTCTCCTCTCCCTGTCTCTGTCTGTCTCCTCTCCCTGTCTCTGTCTGTCTCCTCTCCCTGTCTCTCTTCGTCTCCTCACCCTCTCCTGTCTCTGTCTGTCTCCTCTCCCTGTCTCTGTCTGTCTCCTCTCCCTGTCTCTCTTCGTCTCCTCTCCCTGTCTCTGTCTGTCTCCTCTCCCTGTCTCTCTTCGTCTCCTCTCCCTGTCTCTGTCTCTGTCTGTCTCCTCTCCCTGTCTCTGTCTGTCTCCTCTCCCTGTCTCTGTCTGTCTCCTCTCCCTGTCTTTGTCTGTCTCCTCTCCCTGTCTCTCTTCGTCTCCTCTCCCTGTCTCTGTCTGTCTCCTCTCCCTGTCTCTGTCTGTCTCCTCTCCCTGTCTCTCTTTGTCTCCTCTCCCTGTCTCTGTTCTCTCTCTCCCTGTCTCTGTCTCTGTCTGTCTCATCTCCATGTCTCTGTCTGTCTCCTCTCCCTGTCTCTGTCTGTCTCTCTCCCTGTCTCTGTCTGTCTCCTCTCCCTGTCTCTCTCTGTCTCCTCTCCTGTCTCTGTCTGTCTCCTCTCTGTCTGTCTCTGTCTCCTCTCTCCTGTCTCTGTCCATCTCCTCTCCCTCTCTGTCTCTCTCCTCTGTCTCTGTCTGTCGCCTCTCCCTGTCTCTGTCTGTCTCCTCTCCCTGTCTCTGTCTGTCTCCTCTCCCTGTCTCTGTCTGTCTGTCTCTCTCCCTGTCTCTGTCTGTCTCCTCTCCTGTCTCTCTCTGTCTCCTCTCCCTGTCTCTGTCTGTCTCCTCTCTGTCCTCTTTGTCTCTCTCCTGTCTCTGTCTGTCTCTCTCCCTGTCTCTCTTCCTCTCCTCTCCCTGTCTCTGTCTGTCTCCTCTCCCTGTCTCTCTTCGTCTCCTCTCCCTGTCTCTGTCTCTGTCTGTCTCCTCTCCCTGTCTCTGTCTGTCTCCTCTCCCTGTCTCTCTTCGTCTCCTCTCCCTGTCTCCTGTCTCTGTCTGTCTCCTCTCCCTGTCTCTGTCTGTCTCCTCTCCCTGTCTCTCTTCGTCTCCTCTCCCTGTCTCTGTCTGTCTCCTCTCCCTGTCTCTCTTCGTCTCCTCTCCCTGTCTCTGTCTCTGTCTCCCTGCTCTGTCTGTCTCTCTCTGTCTCTGTCTGTCTCCTCTCCCTGTCTTTGTCTGTCTCCTCTCCCTGTCTCTTCGTCTCCTCTCCCTGTCTCTGTCTGTCTCCTCTCCCTGTCTCTCTCTCGTCTCCTCCTGTCTCTGTCTGTCTGTCTCCTCTCCTGTCTCTGTCTGTCTCCTCTCCCTGTCTCTGTCTGTCTCCTCTCCCTGTCTCTGTCTGTCTCCTCTCCCTGTCTCTCTTGTCTCCCTCTCCCTGTCTCTCTCTGTCTCCTCCCCTGTCTCTGTCTGTCTCCTCCCTGTCTCTGTCTGTCTCCTCTCCCTGTCTCTCTCTGTCTCCTCTCCTGTCTCTGTCTGTCTCCTCTCCCTGTCTCTGTTGTCTCCTCTCCCTGTCTCTGTCTCTCCTCTCCCTGTCTGTCTGTCTCCTCTCCCTGTCTCTGTCTGTCTCCCTCTCCCTGTCTCTCTTCGTCTCCTCTCTCCTGTCTGTCTCTCTCCTCTCTCTGTCTCTGTCTGTCTCTCCTCTCCCTGTCTCTGTCTGTCTCCTCTCCCTGTCTCTGTCTGTCTCCTCTCCCTGTCTCTGTCTGTCTCCTCTCCCTGTCTCTGTCTGTCTCCTCTCCCTGTCTCTGTCTGTCTCCTCTCCCTGTCTCTCTGTCTCCTCTCCTGTCTCTCTCTGTCTCCTCTCCCTGTCTCTGTCCATCTCCTCTCCCTGTCTGTCTCCTCTCCTCTCCCTGTCTCTGTCTGTCTCCTCTCCCTGTCTCTCTCTGTCTCCTCTCCCTGTCTGTCTGTCTCTCTCCCTGTCTGTCTCCTCTCCTCTCTGTCTCTGTCTGTCTGTCTCCTCTCCCTGTCTCTGTCTCTGTCCTCTCCTGTCTCTCTCTCTCCCCTCCCTGTCTCTGTCTGTCTCCTCTCCCTGTCTCTGTTTCTCTCTCCCTGTCTCTGTCTGTCTCCTCCCTGTCTCTCTTCTCTCCTCTCCCTGTCTCTGTCTGTCTCCTCTCCCTGTCTCTGTCTGTCTCCTCTCCCTGTCTCTGTCTCTCTCCTCTCCCTGTCTGTCTCCTCCTCTCCCTGTCTCTGTCTGTCTCCTCTCCCTGTCTCTCTGTCTCTCTCCCTTATCTGTCTGTCTCCTCTCCCTGTCTCTGTCTGTCTCCTCTCCCTGTCTCTGTCTGTCTCCTCTCCCTGTCTCTCTTCGTCTCCTCTCCCTGTCTCTGTCTGTCTCCTCTCCCTGTCTCTGTCTGTCTCCTCTCCCTGTCTCTGTCTGTCTCCTCTCCCTGTCTCTCTTTGTCTCCTCTCCCTGTCTCTGTCTGTCTCCTCTCCCTGTCTCTGTCTCTGTCTGTCTCCTCTCCCTGTCTCTGTCTGTCTCCTCTCCCTGTCTCTGTCTGTCTCCTCTCCCTGTCTCTCTTTTTCTCCTCTCCCTGTCTCTCTTCGTCTCCTCCCCCTGTCTCTGTCTGTCTCATCTACCTGTCTCTGTCTGTCTCCTCTCCCTGTCTCTGTCTGTCTCCTCTCCCTGTCTCTCTTCTGTCTCCTCTCCCTGTCTCTGTCTGTCTCCTCTCCCTGTCTCTCTCTGTCTCCTCTCCCTGTCTCTGTCTGTCTCCTCTAGCTGTCTCTCTTTGTCTCCTCTCCCTGTCTCTGCCCATCTCCTCTCCCTGTCTGTCTCCTCTCCTCTCCCTGTCTCTGTCTGTCTCTCTCTCCCTGTCTCTATTCGTCTCCTCTCCCTGTCTGTCTCCTCTCCTCTCTCTGTCTCTGTCTGTCTGTCTCCTCTCCCTGTATCTGTCTGTCTCCTTTACCTGTCTCTGTCTGTCTCCTCTACCTGTCTCTGTCTGTCTCCTCTCCCTGTCTCTGTCTGTCTCCTCTCCCTGTCTCTGTCTGTCTCCTCTCCCTGTCTCTCTTCGTCTCCTCTCCCTGTCTCTGTCTGTCTCCTCTCCCTGTCTCTCTTCGTCTCCTCTCCCTGTCTCTGTCTGTCTCCTCTCCCTGTCTCTGTCTGTCTCCTCTCCCTGTCTCTCTTCGTCTCCTCTCCCTGTCTCCTGTCTCTGTCTGTCTCCTCTCCCTGTCTCTGTCTGTCTCCTCTCCCTGTCTCTCTTCGTCTCCTCTCCCTGTCTCTGTCTGTCTCCTCTCCCTGTCTCTCTTCGTCTCCTCTCCCTGTCTCTGTCTCTGTCTGTCTCATCTCCCTGTCTCTGTCTGTCTCCTCTCCCTGTCTCTGTCTGTCTCCTCTCCCTGTCTTTGTCTGTCTCCTCTCCCTGTCTCTCTTCGTCTCCTCTCCCTGTCTCTGTCTGTCTCCTCTCCCTGTCTCTGTCTGTCTCCTCTCCCTGTCTCTCTTTTTCTCCTCTCCCTGTCTCTCTTCGTCTCCTCCCCCTGTCTCTGTCTGTCTCATCTACATGTCTCTGTCTGTCTCCTCTCCCTGTCTCTGTCTGTCTCCTCTCCCTGTCTCTGTCTGTCTCCTCTCCCTGTCTCTCTCTGTCTCCTCTCCCTGTCTCTGTCTGTCTCCTCTAGCTGTCTCTCTTTGTCTCCTCTCCCTGTCTCTGTCCATCTCCTATCCCTCTCTGTCTCCTCTCCTCTCCCTGTCTCTGTCTGTCGCCTCTCCCTGTCTCTATTCGTCTCCTCTCCCTGTCTCTGTCTGTCTCCTCTCCCTGTCTCTGTCTGTCTGTCTCCTCTCCCTGTCTCTGTCTGTCTCCTCTCCCTGTCTCTCTCTGTCTCCTCTCCCTGTCTCTGTCTGTCTCCTCTCCCTGTCTCTGTCTGTCTCCTCTCCCTGTCTCTGTCTGTCTCCTCTCCCTGTCTCTGTTCTGTCTCCTCTCCCTGTCTCTGTCTGTCTCCTCTCCCTGTCTCTCTTCGTCTCCTCTCCCTGTCTCTGTCTCTGTCTGTCTCCTCTCCCTGTCTCTGTCTGTCTCCTCTCCCTGTCTCTCTCTCTGTCTCCTCTCCCTGTCTCTGTCTCTGTCTGTCTCCTCTCCCTGTCTCTGTCTGTCTCCTCTCCCTGTCTCTCTTCGTCTCCTCTCCCTGTCTCTGTCTGTCTCCTCTCCCTGTCTCTCTTCGTCTCCTCTCCCTGTCTCTGTCTCTGTCTGTCTCATCTCCCTGCCTCTGTCTGTCTCCTCTCCCTGTCTCTGTCTGTCTCCTCTCCCTGTCTTTGTCTGTCTCCTCTCCCTGTCTCTCTTCGTCTCCTCTCCCTGTCTCTGTCTGTCTCCTCTCCCTGTCTCTCTTCGTCTCCGTTCCGTGTCTCTGTCTGTCTGTCTCCTCTCCCTGTCTCTGTCTGTCTCCTCTCCCTGTCTCTGTCTGTCTCCTCTCCCTGTCTCTGTCTGTCTCCTCTCCCTGTCTCTCTTTTTCTCCTCTCCCTGTCTCTCTTCGTCTCCTCCCCCTGTCTCTGTCTGTCTCATCTCCCTGTCTCTGTCTGTCTCCTCTCCCTGTCTCTCTCTGTCTCCTCTCCCTGTCTCTGTCTGTCTCCTCTAGCTGTCTCTCTTTGTCTCCTCTCCCTGTCTCTGTCCATCTCCTCTCCCTGTCTGTCTCCTCTCCTCTCCCTGTCTCTGTCTGTCGCCTCTCCCTGTCTCTATTCGTCTCCTCTCCCTGTCTGTCTCCTCTCCTCTCTCTGTCTCTGTCTGTCTGTCTCCTCTCCCTGTCTCTGTCTGTCTCCTCTCCCTGTCTCTGTCTGTCTCCTCTACCTGTCTCTGTCTGTCTCCTCTCCCTGTCTCAGTCTGTCTCCTCTCCCTGTCTCTCTCTGTCTCCTCTCCCTGTCTCTCTGTCTCCTCTAGCTGTCTCTCTTTGTCTCCTCTCCCTGTCTCTGTCCATCTCCTCTCCCTGTCTGTCTCCTCTCCTCTCCCTGTCTCTGTCTGTCTCCTCTCCCTGTCTCTCTCTGTCTCCTCTCCCTGTCTGTCTCCTCTCCTCTCCCTGTCTGTCTCCTCTCCTCTCTCTGTCTCTGTCTGTCTGTCTCCTCTCCCTGTCTCTGTCTCTGTCCTCTCCCTGTCTCTCTTCGTCTCCCCTCCCTGTCTCTGTCTGTCTCCTCTCCCTGTCTGAGTCTGTTTCTCCTCTCCCTGTCTCTGTCTGTCTCCTGTCCCTGTCTCTCTTTGTCTCCTCTCCCTGTTTCTGTCTGTCTCCTCTCCCTGTCTCTGTCTGTCTCCTCCCCCTGTCTCTCTTCGTCTCCTCTCCCTGTCTGTCTCCTCTCCTCTCCCTGTCTCTGTCTGTGTCCTCTCCCTGTCTCTCTTCGTCTCCCCTCCCATTATCTGTCTGTCTCCTCTCCCTGTCTGTGTCTGTCTCCTCTCCCTGTCTCTGTCTGTCTCCTGTCCCTGTCTCTCTTCGGCTCCTCTCCCTGTCTCTGTCTGTCTCCTTTCCCTGTCTGTGTCTGTCTCCTCTCCATGTGTCTGTCTATCTCCTCTCCCTGTCTCTCTTTGTCTCCTCTCCCTGTCTCTGTCTGTCTCCTCTCCCTGTCTCTGTCTGTCTCCTCTCCCTGTCTCTGTCTGTCTCCTCTCCCTGTCTCTGTCTGTCTCCTCTCCCTGTCTCTGTCTGTCTCCTCTCCCTGTCTCTCTTCGTCTCCTCTCCCTGTCTCTGTCTGTCTCCTCTCCCTGTCTCTGTCTGTCTCCTCTCCCTGTCTCTGTCTGTCTCCTCTCCCTGTCTCTGTCTGTCTCCTCTAGCTGTCTCTCTTTGTCTCCTCTCCCTGTCTCTGTCCATCTCCTCTCCCTGTCTGTCTCCCTCTCCTCTCCCTGTCTCTGTCTGTCTCCTCTCCCTGTCTCTCTCTGTCTCCTCTCCCTGTCTGTCTCCTCTCCTCTCTCTGTCTCTGTCTGTCTGTCTCCTCTCCCTGTCTCTGTCTGTCTCCTCTCCCTGTCTCTGTCTGTCTCCTCTACCTGTCTCTGTCTGTCTCCTCTCCCTGTCTCTGTCTGTCTCCTCTCCCTGTCTCAGTCTGTCTCCTCTCCCTGTCTCTCTCTGTCTCCTCTCCCTGTCTCTCTGTCTCCTCTAGCTGTCTCTCTTTGTCTCCTCTCCCTGTCTCTGTCCATCTCCTCTCCCTGTCTGTCTCCTCTCCTCTCCCTGTCTCTGTCTGTCTCCTCTCCCTGTCTCTCTCTGTCTCCTCTCCCTGTCTCTGTCTCTGTCCTCTCCCTGTCTCTCTTCGTCTCCCCTCCCTGTCTCTGTCTGTCTCCTCTCCCTGTCTGAGTCTGTTTCTCCTCTCCCTGTCTCTGTCTGTCTCCTCTCCCTGTCTGTCTCCTCTCCTCTCCCTGTCTCTGTCTGTGTCCTCTCCCTGTCTCTCTTCGTCTCCCCTCCCATTATCTGTCTGTCTCTCTTTGTCTCCTCTCCCTGTTTCTGTCTGTCTCCTCTCCCTGTCTCTGTCTGTCTCCTCCCCCTGTCTCTCTTCGTCTCATCTCCCTGTCTGTCTCCTCTCCTCTCCCTGTCTCTGTCTGTGTCCTCTCCCTGTCTCTCTTCGTCTCCCCTCTCATTCTCTGTCTGTCTCCTCTCCCTGTCTGTGTCTGTCTCCTCTCCCTGTCTCTGTCTGTCTCCTGTCCCTGTCTCTCTTCGGCTCCTCTCCCTGTCTCTGTCTGTCTCCTCTCCCTGTCTGTGTCTGTCTCCTCTCCATGTCTCTGTCTGTCTCCTCTCCCTGTCTCTCTTTGTCTCTCTCCCTGTCTCTGTCTGTCTCCTCTCCCTGTCTCTGTCTGTCTCCTCTCCCTGTCTCTGTCTGTCTCTCCCCTGTTTCTTTCTGTCTCCTCTCCCTGTCTCTGTCTGTCTCCTCTCTCTGTCTCTCTCTGTCTCTCTCCCTGTCTGTCTCCTCTCCTCTCCCTGTCTCTGTCTGTCTCCTCCTCCCTGTCTCTGTCTGTGTCCTCTCCCTGTCTCTCTTCGTCTCCCTCCCTGTCTCTGTCTGTCTCCTCTCCCTGTTCTGTCTGTCTCCTCTCCCTGTCTCTGTCTGTCTCCTCTCCCTGTCTCTCTTTGTCTCCTCTCCCTGTCTCTGTCTGTCTCCTCTCCCTGTCTCTGTCTGTCTCCTCTCTCTGTCTCTGTCTGTCTCCTCTCCCTGTCTCTCTTTGTCTCCTCTCCCTGTCTCTGTCTGTCTCCTCTCCCTGTCTCTGTCTGTCTCCTCTCCCTGTGTCTGTCTGGCTCCACTCCCTGTTTCTGTCTGTCTCCTCTCCCTGTCTCTGTCTGTTTCCTCTCCCTGTCTCTCTTCGTCTCCCTCCCTGTCTCTGTCTGTCTCCTCTCCCTGTCTCTGTCTGTCTCCTCTCCCTGTCTCTGTCTGGCGCCTCTCCTGTTTCTGTCTGTCTCCTCTCCCTTTCTCTGTCTGTCTCCTCTCCCTGTCTCTCTTCATCTCCTCTCCCTGTCTCTGTCTGACTCCTCTCCCTGTCTCTCTTTGTCGTCTCTCCCTGTCTCTGTCTGTCTCCTCTCCCTGTCTCTGTCCGTCTCCTCTCCCTGTCTCTCTCTGTCTCTTCTCCCTGTCTCTCTTCGTCTCCTCTCCCTGTCTCTGTCTGTCTCCTCTCCCTGTCTCTGTCTGTCTCCTCTCCCTGTCTCTGTCTGTGTCCTCTCCCTGTCTCTCTTCGTCTCCCCTCTCATTCTCTGTCTGTCTCCTCTCCCTGTCTGTGTCTGTCTCCTCTCCCTGTCTCTGTCTGTCTCCTGTCCCTGTCTCTCTTCGGCTCCTCTCCCTGTCTCTGTCTGTCTCCTTTCCCTGTCTGTGTCTGTCTCCTCTCCATGTGTCTGTCTATCTCCTCTCCCTGTCTCTCTTTGTCTCCTCTCCCTGTCTCTGTCTGTCTCCTCTCCCTGTCTCTGTCTGTCTCCTCTCCCTGTGTCTGTCTGGCGCCTCTCCCTGTTTCTTTCTGTCTCCTCTCCCTGTCTCTGTCTGTCTCCTCTCTCTGTCTCTCTCTGTCTCCTCTCCCTGTCTGTCTCCTCTCCTCTCCCTGTCTCTGTCTGTCTCCCCTCCCTGTCTCTGTCTGTGTCCTCTCCCTGTCTCTCTTCGTCTCCCCTCCCTGTCTCTGTCTGTCTCCTCTCCCTGTTTGTGTCTGTCTCCTCTCCCTGTCTCTGTCTGTCTCCTGTCCCTGTCTCTCTTTGTCTCCTCTCCCTGTCCCTGTCTGTCTCCTTTCCCTGTCTGTGTCTGTCTCCTCTCCATGTCTCTGTCTGTCTCCTGTCCCTGTCTCTCTTTGTCTCCTCTCCCTGTCTCTGTCTGTCTCCTCTCCCTGTCTCTGTCTGTCTCCTCTCCCTGTGTCTGTCTGGCGCCACTCCCTGTTTCTGTCTGTCTCCTCTCCCTGTCTCTGTCTGTTTCCTCTCCCTGTCTCTCTTCGTCTCCCCTCCCTGTCTCTGTCTGTCTCCTCTCCCTGTCTCTGTCTGTCACCTCTCCCTGTGTCTGTCTGGCGCCTCTCCCTGTTTCTGTCTGTCTCCTCTCCCTGTCTCTGTCTGTCTCCTCTCCCTGTCTCTCTTCATCTCCTCTCCCTGTCTCTGTCTGACTCCTCTCCCTGTCTCTCTTT